>NC_079193.1:360323317-360503317 GCF_029499605.1 Hyla sarda
AAAACTGATAGGAAAAACCGGTCGCCGACAGCAAGGCCACCCACTCGCGGGCCCAGGCCCTAGGTATACACCAACCGAAAAGCAGAAAAGAAAATCACCCCCTGCCATGTGCACCCGCACCCCACTGGATCGCAGCACAGCGGGAAAGCCACGCAACCTTATTTTTATTAGCAGGTGATTCACATGAACAGGTGAAGATACCCAGCGTCACATACTAAGAATGTTATTTGGATGCATGGAGAACACAGCCCAAATCTCGAACCTCATGGAGAGGTGACACAGCAGTTAATGTCCGTTATCACATCCTATTAAAACGAAATAGGAAATCAAACATCAGAGCCTCGTAAGGTTACCACAAGGGGCATTCCAGGTATGAAAAACAAATCCCCTTTCCACAGACCATTTGGAACATCCGGGATCCTCCTCGACTGTAGTCATCCCGGGCTCCACACCAACACCAACCACTCGCAGGACCCACCAAAGCGGACCAAGAAATACACCACTCTGCACGATTACCCATGGGCCAGCCACACGAGCAAACCTTCCAACTCCACCCGAGGAAGCAACCTCCGGAACCACTGCCAGAGAAAACGGGACAAAGCATCAACACCCAGTACCGACCCTAAGGAGCATAGCCCCAAAATAAATCGTAACTCCAAACAGCGAAGAACTGGGTGCAACAAGCCGAGCACAGGAAGAAAGCCAAAAAATAGATAATAGCAGTGACAACGCCACGAATGTCAGACCGACAACACACCACGATCACTCAAATCACACCCTAGAAAAGAAGAAAAGTATCACCAAATTAGAGCGCAACCAAGCGCAGGCGCCACGCCAACCCACACAGTACCATTACAATTCTAGAACATGAGCTGCCGAAGCAAGCACCCAAAGTCCCACAACCACACCAAGGGAAAAGCGCAAACAAAACCCAAGCATGGCAGAAAACCCCCCCGACTACTAAGACCCAAGGGTAAACCACACCGCAGCACCACTGGAAAAACCAAAACACCACACCAACAGCCAACCAAACCAGCCACATCTGAGAACAGAGCAAGCTCCCCGTGAACCGCAATGGGGGACTGAAAGCAGGCCTGTCCACTGCACGACTCATGAAAACCCCCAAGCAACTGAAATGGCAGCCCTTAGCGCAACCGGGGCACATATGCGGGGGCACAGACACCACACACCCTCGGCAGCCAGAGACAACCTGCAAGAAAAAACTCCACCCAGAAACATATTCCCTGTGGAACATTCAGTAAACTAGCAAGGACCAGAACCAGGGCACCTAGCAAGCCCCGAGGAAACCAAAACAGAGAAAACGCAATCACTCCCTGACCACAGGAAAGCAGCAGACCAACGCCAACGCGGCATTCGGAAGCCATGCTAATCTTTACTGTATCGTTCCAATTTTAACATATGTGCTGCCAAAGTGAGCACAAAATATGGAACACTTCGCAAAGTTGCATGTCAGCCTTGCAGCAATAAACCACACCCCAACAAGCGTAGAGCACAGGAGAATCACCCTTTGGAATACCACCACGAACAGAAGAACTCACAAGGCAAGACAAACGGAGACTCAAGCGAAACCTACCCACCAGAGACTCAAGCGAAACCTACCCACCGCCACATCAGCTAAAGCACCCAGCACGACATACAGGAGTCCCATGCCTACCAGAGATTGGGAGCAAAACAGGAAAAAACATCAGACAAATACACTAGGACAAATGGAGCAGTGGAGAGAGACTACAACCAAGATGGAGAGATAAACCAAACAAAGGGGGAGAAAACCAAAACAAAACCGTAACTGGGTGGCAGCCACCGATCCAGGATAAGGAACAAGCCTCAGGAGCTAAGTCCGCCAAACCCCGGGCACCCAGAGTTTAAGGCCAAAAGACCACTCACCCAAGCGCGCACCGCGCAAGATGAAACCCTACCAAAGCACCCCGTCAAGAAGAGACATACCCAACTCACAACCAGAGACCAACACAGACATACACCCATACCCGAGACCCAAACTCAACAAACACACGAGAACAAAAGGACGAACACTACACAGAACGCAGCCATAAGCACACAAACCGGGGAAGGGGCCGAGCCCCGCAGCAGAACACTCCCCAATTCCAGAAGATGGAGAAGCACAACAGCTGGAGGGACCACTTCACCACTGCCGCAGGCATGGGACAAGGCACACTGGAGACCGCCGGATCGCAGACACTCGGCCGCCGCCTGAAACGGCACTGGAAACCACACCGGGAAACCAGCAGTAGAGGACTCCGAGGCACTGTATGAGGCAGAGGAGGATGAGGGAGAACCCCTGCGGGAAGAACCTAAACACCTACTCCCTGCAGGAGAGCAGAAAGTCCAAAAAACACCGCCTGTACCGCCTCCCAGGGCCAGAGCGAGAGCGGCGACGAATAAGTCTATGCTCCCATCCGGCCCCAGAGGGGGAAGAGCAACGTGAAATCAGGGGAGCACTCCCTACCCCTCCACGGGGGTACTGGAGAGGCAGGAGGAAGAAGGAAAGCAGCGGCAGCAGGGGGGGGGGGGGGTTGGGAACTTGGGACGGAGAGGTGATGGGGAGGCGGGGGGTGCCGTGGCTGCAAGAACATGGGGAGCACTGGAAAAGCATGAGGAAAAAGGGGGGCAACAGCAGCCACAGCAGCAGGGGGAGATAGGGGGGGCGCTAGTGTGGTGGGGGTAAGGAGCTGGGTAAATGAGTGGGGACGATATGAAGGCTCATACAGTTTGTGCCGTGATCTGAAGTCGTCCGTGGTACCAGCGCCATTTTGATCAGACGATGAGATCACTGTTTATACATATTTACGGTACAAAAAGCGATCAAAAACACGCTAATTAGGACCGTGAAATATATTTATTCAATTATTAATATTTTTATCTATTTATGTATTGTATTTATTTAATAATAATTTTTTTTTCATTCATTTATTTATGTATTAATTATCCTTTTTTTAATTTTAATTTTATTTATTTGCGCATACGCCATAGACGGAGCGCTTACATTTTTTATATTTCGGACATGTACGCACGTGGCGATACCACATATGTGTGTGTTTGTTATAATATACAGTACTTAATTTATGTGCATATACACACACATATACATATATATATATACATACACACTTTTTATGTTTTTATTTTTTTTATGTATGGGGAAAAGGGGGGGGGGGATCCAAACGTTTATTGAAAGGGTTAAATGAATTTAACTGTTGAAATCCTTTTTACTTTTTTTTTTTGCACTGTTATAGCTCCCTCAGGGAGCCATGACATTGCACTCACTGAACCTGACACTGATCACTTGCCATGTATTAACATGGCAATGATCGGTGCCATCAACGATCGATTGCTCAAGCCTGAATTTCAGGCTTAGAGCAATCACGAGCGGACGCGCAGGAGGCAGGTGAGTGACCCTCCTGCTGCGTCCCAGCTGATCGGGACATCGCGATTTTATCGCAATGGTCTCGATCAGCCCGACTGAGCAGCCGGAATGCTTGCAATTTCACTTTCAGACGCGGCGATCAACCTTGATCGCCGTGTCTAAAGAGGTAATGCCGGACATCTGCCCGATCGGCGATGTCCGGCTTTAGCATGGGTCCTGGTTGCTAATAGCAACCGGGACCCGCGGCTATGATGCGCGCTCGCCTTGTGAGTGTGCATTACAGCTGGGGACGCGCAAATGGACGTTAGTAAACGTCCATTAGCACAAAAAAGGGGGGTTAAGCCAGCAACAGCCACCCAGGGGCCGCCACCACCCTGCAGCAGCCACCCAGGGGCCGCCACCTCCAGAGACTGAGGGGACAACAGGGAGGGGGGGGGGGGGGGGGCGGAGGGGGGGGACAAGAAGGAAACCAGAGCATGCTCATAAGGAGCACGCCCTGGGAGAGGGATCAAGGTACAGGCAAGGGAGAGGGCTCGGGGCAGGGAAGAGGGCAAAAGGAACGGGTGGGACAGGCCGCACAGGGACTATAGGGGAAAGGAGAGCGGGACTGAGGAGAGGTCCGCCAGCCTCCCGAACCCCTGCGGGAAGAACCTAAACACCTACTCCCTGCAGGAGAGCAGAAAGTCCAAAAAACACCGCCTGTACCGCCTCCCAGGGCCAGAGCGAGAGCGGCGACGAATAAGTCTATGCTCCCATCCGGCCCCAGAGGGGGAAGAGCAACGTGAAATCAGGGGAGCACTCCCTACCCCTCCACGGGGGGTACTGGAGAGGCAGGAGGAAGAAGGAAAGCAGCGGCAGCAGGGGGGGGGGGGTTGGGAACTTGGGACGGAGAGGTGATGGGGAGGCGGGGGGTGCCGTGGCTGCAAGAACATGGGGAGCACTGGAAAAGCATGAGGAAAAAGGGGGGCAACAGCAGCCACAGCAGCAGGGGGAGATAGGGGGGGCGCTAGTGTGGTGGGGGTAAGGAGCTGGGTAAATGAGTGGGGACGATATGAAGGCTCATACAGTTTGTGCCGTGATCTGAAGTCGTCCGTGGTACCAGCGCCATTTTGATCAGACGATGAGATCACTGTTTATACATATTTACGGTACAAAAAGCGATCAAAAACACGCTAATTAGGACCGTGAAATATATTTATTCAATTATTAATATTTTTATCTATTTATGTATTGTATTTATTTAATAATAATTTTTTTTTCATTCATTTATTTATGTATTAATTATCCTTTTTTTAATTTTAATTTTATTTATTTGCGCATACGCCATAGACGGAGCGCTTACATTTTTTATATTTCGGACATGTACGCACGTGGCGATACCACATATGTGTGTGTTTGTTATAATATACAGTACTTAATTTATGTGCATATACACACACATATACATATATATATATACATACACACTTTTTATGTTTTTATTTTTTTTATGTATGGGGAAAAGGGGGGGGGGGGATCCAAACGTTTATTGAAAGGGTTAAATGAATTTAACTGTTGAAATCCTTTTTACTTTTTTTTTTTGCACTGTTATAGCTCCCTCAGGGAGCCATGACATTGCACTCACTGAACCTGACACTGATCACTTGCCATGTATTAACATGGCAATGATCGGTGCCATCAACGATCGATTGCTCAAGCCTGAATTTCAGGCTTAGAGCAATCACGAGCGGACGCGCAGGAGGCAGGTGAGTGACCCTCCTGCTGCGTCCCAGCTGATCGGGACATCGCGATTTTATCGCAATGGTCTCGATCAGCCCGACTGAGCAGCCGGAATGCTTGCAATTTCACTTTCAGACGCGGCGATCAACCTTGATCGCCGTGTCTAAAGAGGTAATGCCGGACATCTGCCCGATCGGCGATGTCCGGCTTTAGCATGGGTCCTGGTTGCTAATAGCAACCGGGACCCGCGGCTATGATGCGCGCTCGCCTTGTGAGTGTGCATTACAGCTGGGGACGCGCAAATGGACGTTAGTAAACGTCCATTAGCACAAAAAAGGGGGGTTAAGCCAGCAACAGCCACCCAGGGGCCGCCACCACCCTGCAGCAGCCACCCAGGGGCCGCCACCTCCAGAGACTGAGGGGACAACAGGGAGGGGGGGGGGGGGGCGGAGGGGGGGGACAAGAAGGAAACCAGAGCATGCTCATAAGGAGCACGCCCTGGGAGAGGGATCAAGGTACAGGCAAGGGAGAGGGCTCGGGGCAGGGAAGAGGGCAAAAGGAACGGGTGGGACAGGCCGCACAGGGACTATAGGGGAAAGGAGAGCGGGACTGAGGAGAGGTCCGCCAGCCTCCCGAACCCAACGCCGGCGCAACAGGAGGGGAGGCCAGCTCGGCCACAAGCGAGCGTGCCAGCCCTCACCCTCCTGCTCCATCCGGGCCATAAATAAGGGGCAGACACTCACCAACCGGCAGCAAAACTCCGGGTCCTGGGCAGATTGAGGGGGGAAGGGAGGCACCACTGCTATAAATACCCAGGGGAGGGCCCCTGAAAGCCCGGGAAACTATTGAACCCCTGATTGGTGAACTTCTTCCCCCCCACCCATGGGACATACCACTATAGCCACTGGCAAGTTTTACAGTCGGGGGAGGGGGCTAAAACATTGCCTGTATATTTCTTAACCCCTTACTGCTCACCAGTCAGGGGGCAAGCTAGTTATGCACAGCTTGCCCCTCCAATCCCTATAGCAAACCTCTCCTGCTCCGGACAGTTCCTGACACTGACTGAGGTGTCAGCAGAGAGCGCTGTGGTCAGACTGGAAAGAACTCCTATGAAGTATACAGCAACTTATAAGTACTGGAAAGATTAAGATTTTTAAATAGAAGTAATTTACTAATCTGTTTAACTTTCTGGCATCAGTTGATTTGAAAACATTTGTTTTCCACCGTGGTAACCCTTTAACTCCTTCAGGACAAAGGGCATACCTGTACGCCCCTCGCCCGGTCCCGGTGTTTAAAACGGGGTCACACCGTGACCCCGCATCACACCGGGTCGTCCCAGCTGCTAACGATAGCCGGGATCCTGGTCTAATAGCGTGCGGCACCGATCGTTGTGCCGCGTGCTATTAACCCTTTAGATGCGATGATCAAAGTTGATCGCCGCATCTAAAAATTTAAGTAAACGCTTCCCGGCAGCTCAGTCAGGCTCATTGGGACTATGGCGATAAAATCGTGATGTCCCGATCAGCTAGGACACGAGCGGAGACTCCCTTACCTCTCTCAATCTCGTCTGATCAGCGTTTGATTGCTCCAAGCCTGAGCTACAGGCTTGAGCAATCGAGCCCCTATCTGACTGATCCGTGCAAAGCTATGGCTTTGCAGGGATCAGCATAGGAGATCAGTGTGTGCAGTGTTATAGGTCCCTATGGGATAACAAAGATCAGTGTGTGCAGTGTTATAGGTCCCTATGGGATAACAAAGATCAGTGTGTGCAGTGTTATAGGTCCCTATGGGACCTATAACACTGCAAAAAAAAAGTGAGAAAAAAAAAGTTAACAAAGGTCATTTAACCCCTTCCCTAATAAAAGTTTGAATCACCCCCCCTTTTCCCATAAAAGAAAACTGTGTAAATAAAAACTAAAATAAACATATGTGGTATCGTCGCGTGCAGAAATGTCCGAACTATAAAAATACATCATTAATTAAAACCGCATGGTCAATGGCATACGCAACAAAAAATTCCAAAGTCAAAATAGCGTATTTTTGGTCATTTTATAAAATGAAAAAATGAATAAAGAGCGATCAAAAAGTCCGATCAATACAAAAATGGTATCTGTAAAAACATTGCGCAAAAATGAGTCCTCATACCGGCTTGTATGCGGAAAAATAAAAAGTTATAGGGGTTAGAAGATGAGAATTTTTAACATATAAATTTCCCTGCATGTAGTTATGATTTTTTTCAGAAGTACGACAATATCCAACCTATATATGTAGGGTATCATTTTAACCGTATGGACCTACAGAAGAAAGATAAGATGCTATGTTTACTGAAAAATGCACTGCGTAGAAACGGAAGCCCCCAACAGTTACAAAATGAAATTTTTTCTTCAATTTTGTCGCACAATGAATTTTTTTTCCGTTTCGTCGTGGATTTTTTTGTAAAATGACTAATGTCACTGAAAAGTAGAATTGATGGCGCAAAAAATAAGCCATCATATGGAATTTTATGTGAAAAAATTGAAAGCGTTATGATTTTTCGAAGGTGATGAGGAAAAAATTTAAATGCAAAAATGGAAAAACCCTGCGTCCTTAACCCTTTAAGGACCCAGCCATTTTACACCTTAGGACCGCTTTATGCACATCTGACCACTGTCACTTTAAACATTAATAATTCTGGGATGCTTTTACATATCATTCTGATTCCGAGATTTTTTTTTTGTGACATATTCTACTTTAACATAGTAGTAAATTTTTGTGGTAACTTGCATCCTTTCTTGGTGAAAAATTCAAAAATTTGATGAAAAAGTTGAAAATTTTGCATTTTTCTAACTTTGAAGCTCTCTGCTTGTAAGGAAAATGGATATTCCAAATAAATTTAATTTTTATTCACAAATACAATATGTCTACTTTATGTTTACATCATAAAATTTATGAGTTTTTACTTTTGGAAGACATCAGAGGGCTTCAAAGTTCAGCAGCAATTTTCAAATTTTTCACAAAATTTTTAAACTCACTATTTTTCAGGGACCAGTTCAGTTTTGAAGTGGAATTGAAGGGCCTTCATATTAGAAATACCCCATAAATGACCCCATTATAAAAACTGCACCCCCCAAAGTATTCAAAATGACATTCAGTAAGTGTTTTAACCCTTTAGGTGTTTCACAGGAATAGCAGCAAAGTGAAGGAGAAAATTCAAAATCTTCATTTTTTACACTCGCATGTTCTTGCAGACCCAATTTTTGAATTTTTGCAAGTGGTAAAAGGAGAAAATTTTTACTTGTATTTGAAACCCAATTCCTCTCGAGTAAGCACATACCTCATATGTCTATGTTAATTGTTCAGCGGGCGCAGTAGAGGGCTCAGAAGGGAAGGAGCGACAAATGGTTTTTGGGGGGCATGTCACCTTTAGGAAGCCCCTATGGGGCCAGAACAGCAAAGAAAACCCCACATGGCATACCATTTTGGAAACTAGACCCCTTGGGGAACGTATCAAGGGGTAAAGTGAACCTTAATACCCCACAGGTCTTTCACGACTTTTGCATATGTAAAAAAAAAATAATAATTTGTAACACAATTTGTGACCCTAAACTGTTGCCTTGAAATACGACAGGGCTCCAAAGTGAGAGCGCCATGCGCATTTGAGGCCTGAATTAGGGACTTGCATAGGGGTGGACATAGGGGTATTCTACGCCAGTGATTCCCAAACAGGGTGGCTCCAGCTGTTGTAACACTCCCAGCATGCCTGGACAGTCAGTGGCTGTCTGGCAATACTGGGAGTAGTTGTTTTGCAACAGCTGGAGGCTCCGTTTTGGAAACCGTGGCGTACCAGACGTTTGTTTGACATTTTTATTGGGGAGGGGAGGGGGGCTGTGTAGGGGTATGTGTATATGTAGTGTTTTTTACTTTTTATTTTATTTTGTGTTAGTGTAGTGTAGTGTTTTTAGGGTACAGTCACACGGGCGGGGGTTCACAGTAGTTTCTCGTAGGCAGTTTGAGCTGCGGCAGAAAATTTGCCACAGCTCAAACTTACAGCCGGATACTTACTGTAAACCTCCGCCCATGTGAGTGTACCCTGTACGTACACATTGGGGGGGGAGGACATCCAGCGGTTGCAAAACTACAACTCCCAGCATGTACGGTCTATCAGTGCATGCTGGGAGTTGTAGTTTTGCAACAGCTGGAGGCATACTACTTTGGCTGGGAATGCTGGGGATTGTAGTTAAGCAACAGCTTGAGACGCACTGGTTTGCTACTTAACTCAGTGTTTCACAACCAGTGGGCCTACAGCTGTTGCAAAACTACAACTCTCAGCAGTCACCAACAGCCAACGGGCATGCTGGGAGTTGTAGTTATGCAGCCAGCAGATGCACCACTACAACTCCCAGAATGCACTTTAGCAGGTTGTGCAAGCTGGGAGTTGTAGTTATACAACAGCTGAAGGTACACTTTTCCATAGAAAAAATGTGCCTACAGCTGTTGCAAAACTATAAGTCCCAGCATGCTCATAAGGAAATGCTGGGAGTTGTTGTGGTCTGCCTCCTGCTGTTGCATAACTACAGCTCCCAGCATGCCCTTTTTGCATGCTGGAAGCTGTTGCTAAGCAACAGCAGGAGGCTGTCACTTACCCAAATGCTGATCCACACTGCAGGTCAGTCCCTCGCCGCCGCCGCTCCTGGGGTCCCGATCCCAACAGGGACGCCGGGGATTGGGGTCCCCAGCTGCCGGGGTCCACGTCCCGCACCTGCTCACGTCCTCTGGAAGAGGGGCGGAGCGGGTTGCGGGAGTGACACCCGCATCAGGTGTCCCGAATCAGGGCGATCGTGAGGTGGCATCAGTGCCACCTCACCCCTGCTGGCTATGGCAGATGCCTGCTTAACGATTTCAGCAGGCATCGGGCACCAGCTCTGCTCCAGATGGCTGCGGGGGGCCGGGAAAGCACGTATGAGAACGTCATGTGTCCTTAAGGGGTTAAGTTCATGCATTAGGCATAACACAGTATATCAGTTTTGCACACAGTATTAAATGTACAATGAGTGTTCTTGCATGAGAATAATGTTATACATCATCATAAAGGTACATGGGCACTTCAGGTAGATGATTGGCGTAGAGAAGCAACAACGACATTGTGTAAACATTCCAAATATTTAAAGGGGTACTCCGCTGCTCAGCGTTTGGAACAAACTGTTCCGAACGCTGGAGCCGGCGCCGGGAGCTCGTGATGTCATAGCCCCGCCCCCTCATGACGTCACGCCTGTCCCCTCAATGCAAGTCTGTATACATATATATATTTATATATATATATATATATATATATATATATATATATATATATTTTTATTTTTTTTTTATTTTTTTTTAAGCATTGCATCCTATGTGCAAAATGACAAACTCAGCTCTGCAGCTTGTAGCTCGTACTGTACTGACACATGAGGCCAAGAATCTTTGGACGCAGTGAAGGTTCCTGGAGTCTTGTGTTAAGGTGACTTTGTCCTTGATATAAATCTCCTCACCTCAGCGGTTCCTGGAGCTCGCGGCTCTGTTTCTGTATAGAAGGCACGGCCGGGCTGGGACGCTGCGTGTCAGAATTTCCTCCTGAGGCTACGAGTAAAACTGGATCCGCTATAAAACAAAACAATAATTAAGATTTTATGTCTATTTTCATTTTTCATGTCAGGCGATAATTGACACGTTGCGGGCGGCGGTGGTAAAGCAGAGCCGGCGCGGTACACGAAACCATTTACTTCCTATGATACTGTTATCATCTAGATTAGTGGTCTCCAAACTGTGGCCCTCCAGATGGTGCAAAACTACAACTCCCAGCATGCCTGCACAACCTTTGACTGTCCGAGCATGCTAGGAGTTGCAGCTTTGCAACACTACATCATTTACTTCCTATGTTACTGTTATCATCTAGATCAGTGGTCTCCAAACTGTAAACCTCCAGCTGTTGCAAAACAACAACTCCCAGCATGCCTGGAAAGCTAAATGCTGTCTGGGCTTGTAGTTTTGCAAGAGCTGGAGGTCCACACTTTGGAGGCCATTGATCTAGATGATAACAGATAACAGTAGTATAGAAAATGGTCTTTAAACAGCTGTTGCACAACTACAACTCCCAGCATGCATGGGCATGCTGGGTGTTGTAGTTTTGCAACACTACACCATGTACTTCCTATGATATTTTTGTGGTATGGGGTGTAAGGTGCAGATGGAATTACCCCAGGGGCAGACGGCATTAACCCCTTGTATTTGTGACGCCAGGGCGTGGTTTATCCTCATTACCCCCCGAAGGTATACCGCTGGATCCTGGGCTAGGCACAGGGGCAATAAAGGCTCCAACGTTAAGTTACGGACAACGGTATCTTTACTGAGTGAGAGATGGTAAAGTCTATACAGTGTAGCCGGGCCCACGGTGGTGACCAGTGACTTCAGAGACCTTAAAGGGGTATTCCAGGAATTGTTTTTATTTGACTATGCTACAGGGGCTGTAAAGTTAGTGTAGTCCATAATATAGTGTCTGTACCTGTGTGTGACGGTTTTCTCACAATTCTTCTGTGATTTTCACTCCAATATTTATTTTTTACCAGCATACAAAATGACTGTTGTCTCAGATTTTTCCCAGGTTGGAGTGCAGCCGAGACATTACATCACTAGTCAGCTGATGACAGGGAGCCTGTGTGCTTCAATGGGTGGAGGGATCGCTTGGTGGGAGAGAGATCAATCTGCAACTAATGCAACAGCTGTAGGCACCCTGATTGAAAACCACAGGTCTTTTGAATGGGCGTAGCTCATTTATGTTTCAATGGTTGGGGTGGCTGATGTGTGGGAGGGAGGAACATGGAATTATAGGATTTGTAGTAAAAAAAGAAAACTCAAACAGGAAATACCAGTTCACAAAAAGCTAGCCACAGTTTTATGGTAATCTCACAGCACAGCCATTTAGCCCCAAGACAAGCGCAGATCCTTCCTAAGCATGCCCATTACTGTCTGCCAGGTATGTACTAAAATCACCTTATGGTGGAGAACCCCTTTAAGGGCTTGCTGAGACTTGTAGTGGTTTTGGACAATTTAGTGCAGGCCACGCTGACTTGACAATAGATGACAGTGACTGACTTGACTTGACTGGAGACAGACTATACTGTGACTTTATCTTACTTGTAGACTTGTATCTTGTGGCTGTAGACTTGACTTGAGGCTCCTATGAACTCCAGACTCTTAGGCTCGACTGCACCTCAGCAAAGACTCAGGAACTAAGAGAGAGAAGAGACTCCTCCCAGGGCTTTTATGGGGGAGACTCTGGTGGGGTCCCATTGGTCACCCTTAAGTCACCTGGTCACTGATACCTCCTGGGTAACAATCACATGACAACTCACATGACAACTGAAGATCACATGTTAACCTTTCTTAAAGATACAACATTCTTATATACATAACATAGGGGATAATATACAATTAGAGCAGAACAGATGAGGGGGGGGGGGGGGGGGGAGACACAGGGGACACTGCATGACAGGGCAGCAAGGGTACAGGGTAACAACTCCCATACTGGGACACCACACTTTTATCATCTAGATCAGTGGTCTCCTAACTGGGCCTGTCCAGGCATGCTGGGAGTTGTAGTTTTGCTATGCTACACCCTTTATTTTCTACGATACTGTTATCATGTAGATACAAATTCTCTTCAAGCAACTGTTGCAAAACTACAACTCCCAGCATGCCTGGAGTTGTTGTTCTTGCAATATTACACAACTTACTTCCTATTATATTGTTATTATCAATTTCAGTGGTTTTAACTGTGGCCCTCCCGCTGTTGCAAAACTACAACTCCCAGCATGCCCAGAGAGCCATTTGCATCCTATACTGCAATGTTTCCCAAAAGTGTGCCTCCAGCTGTTGCAAAACTACAACTCCCAGCATGCCCAGAGAGCCATTTGCATCCTATACTGCAATGTTTCCCAAAAGTGTGCCTCCAGCTGTTGCAAAACTACAACTCCCAGCATGCCCAGAGAGCCATTTGCATCCTATACTGCAATGTTTCCCAAAAGTGTGCCTCCAGCTGTTGCAAAACTACAACTCCCAGCATGCCCAGAGAGCCATTTGCATCCTATACTGCAATGTTTCCCAAAAGTGTGCCTCCAGCTGTTGCAAAACTACAACTCCCAGCATGCCCAGAGAGCCATTTGCATCCTATACTGCAATGTTTCCCAAAAGTGTGCCTCCAGCTGTTGCAAAACTACAACTCCCAGCATGGCCAGAGAGCCATTTGCATCCTATACTGCAATGTTTCCCAAAAGTGTGCCTCCAGCTGTTGCAAAACTACAACTCCCAGCATGCCCGGACAGCCTTCGGCTGTCCGGGCATGCTGGGAGTTGTAGTTTTGCAATGCTGGTTGGGAAACGCTGATCTAGATAGTGTTATCTTCCGAAAGGGAAAGTGACTGGGAAACATTCTTTCCAGATTGGTGACAAATGAGGGAGCAATGTCTCTTGGAAGCGAATGTCATTGAGTATTTCCGAGAATTTAGTAGGCTTCTGCCTGGTACAGGGATTACTCACAGGCCTGAAAGGACAAAGCAATATGTCATGGCAGATGAAAGGAAGTAATTCACAGTAGCGCTCCCCCTATTCTTCTGTACATACAGTGCGTATACAGAATATTTATCATTTTATGGCTGTATACAAGGAAGGGACCCCGGCTGCAGACAATGGGGGAGATTTATCAAAACCTGTGCAGAGGAAGAACGGTGGAGCTTCCCATAGCAACTACTTTCATTTCCATCCCCTTAAAGGGGTACTCCAGTGGAAAAAATGTTTTTGTTTTTTTTAAATCAACTGGTGCCAGAAATTATCCTTCCAATAACTATCAGCTGCTGAAGTTGAGTTGTTCTTTTCTGTCTGACAACGGTGCTCTCTGCTGACATCTCTGCTTGTTTCGGGAACTGCAGAGGTTTGCTATGAGGATTTTCTTCTACTCTGGACAGTTCCCGAGACAGGTGTCATCAGAGAGCACTTAGACAGAAAAGAACAACTCAACGTCAGCAGTTCATTAGTACTGAAAGTATTAAGATTTTTTCAATAGAAGTCATTTACAAATCTGTTTAACTTTCTGGAGCCAGTTGATATTAAAAAAATAAAAATAAAAAAAATTTCCTGGATAAACCCTTTAAAGGGGTACTCCGGTGGAAAACATGTTTTTTTTAAATCAACTGGTGCCAGAAAGTTGAACAGATTTGTAAATGACTTCTATTGAAAAAATCTTTACCCTTCCAGTACTTTTTAGCAGCTGTATGCTACAGAGGAAATTCTTCTTTTTTTTTTATTTCTTTTTTTGTCTTGTTCACAGTACTCTCTGCTGACACCTGATGCCGGTGCCAGGAACTGTCCAGAGCAGGAGAAAATCCCCATAGCAAACCTATGCTGCTCTGGACAGTCCATATGGAGGAACTGTGTGATGTCCTCATGTCCATATGGAGGAACTGTGTGATGTCATCATGTCCATATGGAGGAACTGTGTGATGTCATCATGTCCATATGGAGGAACTGTGTGATGTCATCATGTCCATATGGAGGAACTATTTGATGTCATCATGTCCATATGGAGTAACTGTGTGATGTCATCATGTCCATATGGAGGAACTGTGTGATGTCATCATGTCCATATGGAGTAACTGTGTGATGTCATCATGTCCATATGGAGGAACTATTTGATGTCATCCTGTCCATATGGAGGAACTATTTGATGTCATCATGTCCATATGGAGGGACTGTATGATGTCATCATGTCTATATGGAGGAACTATGTGATGTCATCCTGTCCATATAGAGGAAATGTGTGATGTCATCCTGTCCATATAGAGGAAATGTGTGATGTCATCCTGTCCATATAGAGGAAATGTGTGATGTCATCCTGTCCATATAGAGGAAATGTGTGATGTCATCCTGTCCATATAGAGGAAATGTGTGATGTCATCCTGTCCATATAGAGGAAATGTGTGATGTCATCATGTTCATATGGACCAGCATCTCTGAGGAATGTCTCCAGTACCTTGTAGAAAATATAAATGAAGGAAAAATGGGGCCAAGCTGGTACTAGCAAGGTGAACCTACAGAGGGGAGAACAAGTATTCAATACACTGACAATTTTTCAGGTTTTCCTACTTACAAAGCATGTAGAGGTCTGTAATTTATATAATAGATAATCTTTTAAATAAATCCAGAAAATCACACTGTATGATTAAAAAAAATTATAATAATTATTATTATTTGCATTTTATTTGATACATCAGAAAAGTATAACTAAATATTTGGTACAGAAACCTTTGTTTGCAATTACAGAGATCAAACATTTCATGTAGCTCTTGAACAGGCTTGCACACACTTCAGCAGAGATTTTGGCCCACTCCTCCATACAGACCTTCTCCAGATCCTTCAGGTTTCGGGGCTGTTGTTGGACAATACAGACTTTCAGCTCCCTCCCTGGCTAGGCCACTCCAGGACCTTAGGATGCTTCTTACAGAGCCACTCCTTAGTTGCCCTGGCTGTGTTTCGGGTTGTTGTCATGCTTGAAGGCCCAGCCACGACCCATCTTCAATGCTTTTACTGAGGGAAGGAGGTTGTTGGCCAAGGTCTCTCTGTACATGGCCCCATTCTTCCTCCCCTCAATATGCTGCAGTCATCCTTTCCCCTTTTCAGAAAAGCAGCTTCACAGAATGATGTTTACACCTCCATACTTCATGGTTGGGATGGTGTTCTTGGAGTTGTTCTCATCCTTCTTCTTCCTCCAAACATGGCGAGTGGAGTTTAGACCAAAAAGCTCTATTTTTGTCTTATCAGACCACATGACCTTCTTCCATTCCTCCCCTGGATCATCCAGATGGTCATTGGCAAACTTCAGAAGGGCCTGGACATGCGCTGGCTTGAGCAGTGGGACACTGCGTGTGATGCAGGATTTTAATCCAATTACAAATGGTTTTCTTGGAGACTGTGGTACCAGCTCTCTTCAGGTCATTGACCAGGTCATGCTGTGTCGTTCTAGGCTGATGCCTCCCATTCCTTTCAGGACCCGGAGTTTTGACTGCTGGTTGGTATGTGTTTGCCCCTTATTTATGGCCCGGATGGAGCAGGAGGGTGAGGGCTGGCATGCTCGCTTGTGGCTGAGCTGGCCTCCCCTCCTGTTGCACCCGAGGCGGGTTCGGGAGGCTGGCGGACCTCTCACAGTCCCGCTCTCCTTTCCCACTATGGTTCCTGTGAGCCCTGTCCCGCCCGCTCCTTTTGCTCTCTTCCCTGCCCGGGGCCAAAGCCCTCTCCCCTGCCTGTGCCTGTTTCCCTCCCTTAGGGCGTGCTCCTTATTAGCATGATCTGCTGTTTTTCCTTGTCCCCCCCCCCCGTCCCCCCCCCCTGTCCCCCTCCTTGTCCCCTCTGTCTGCTTTTCCTTTTGCGGTCCCCTCCGTCTCCTCCCCCCCCCCCTGTTCCCCTCCGTCTCTTTCCCCCCCTCCCCCTGTTCCCCCCTGTCTCTGGAGGCAGCGGCCCCTGGGGGGCTGCTGCTGTTTTAACTCCCTATGCGCAAATGGATGCTTATTAACGTCCATTTGCGCTCCTTCAGATATAATGCGTGCTCACCAGGTGAGCGCGCATTATATCCGTGGGGTCCCGGTTGCTCTTAGCAACCAGGACCCATGCTACGCCGGACATCGCCGATCGGGCAGATGTCCGGCATTACATCTTTAGATGCGGCGATCTAAATTCATCGCCGCGTCTGAAGGTGTGATTTCAAGCATCCCGGCTGCTCAGTCGGGCTTACCGGGACAATCGCGATCTAATCGCGATGTCCCGATCAGCTGGGACGCAGCAGGAGGGTCACTTACCTTCCTCCTGCGTGTCCGCTCGTTGATTGATTGCTCCACGCCTGAAATTCAGGCTTGAGCAATCAATCGTTGATAGAACCGATCATTGCCATGTTAATACATGGCAAGTGATCAGTGTTAGGAGCAGTGTGTGCAAGGTTATGGCTCCTATGGAGCTATAACATTGCAAAAAAAAAAAAAGTTAAGTCAATAAAGGTAATTTAACCCTTCAATAATAAAAGTTTGGTTTGCCCCCTTTTTCCCATCCAAAAAAAATTAAAAAAAATATAACTAAATGAATAAATAAAAAATAAATAAATAAATAAATTTATAAAAAAAATAAAAAAAAACAATAAAAAAAATAAAAAAAAATAAGTGTGTATATATGTATATGTCTGTATGCGTATGTGTGTGTATGTATGTATGTGTGTATGTATGTATATATATGTATAACTAAAAAAATAAAATAATATTCTGTGTGTTGCAGCCATGCACGTATGTGGTATCTCCGCATGCTTGCATGTCTGGGGTATAACAATATGTCATCATTTGAAGTGTTCCGTCTATGGCGTGCACGCAAATATAAATAAATGAATAAATCAAATAAAATAATTTTAAATTAAAATAAATAAATAAATATTACATTTCACTATACACGTGAAATACATAATAAATAATATTGGTAATTTAATACACATATTACATTTCTGTTTAGCATATTCAATCAATTTTTCCTACCGTATGTATGAATAAACAGCGTTCACAAAAAAAAAAAAAAAAAAAAAAAAATCTGAGAAAACGGCAAGGGTACTGCGGGCCACTTTGGATTTCGACGCAAACTATTTGAGCTCTCATATCGTCCCCTCTCATTTACCCAGCTCCTCACCCTGCCCACACTGGCACCTCTCCCTTTACCCCCCCCCCTGCCCACTGCATCTGCCCCCCCCTCCCCATCACCTCTCCGCCCCGTGTTCCCAAACCCCCCCCCCCCCCCCCTGCTGCCGCTGCTGTCCTTCTTCCTCCTGCCTCTCCAATGCCCCCCGTGGAGGGGTAGTGAGTGTGGTGGCGGAATGCCCGCGTCCCGGCGGTCTCCGGCGTGCCTTGTCCCACGCCTGCTGCGGTGGTGAAGTGGTTCTTCCAGCTGTTGGCTTCTCCATCTTCTGGAATTGGTGAGTGTTCTGATGCGGGGCTTGGCCCCTTCCCCGGTTAGTGTGCTTATGGCTGCGTTCTATGCAGTGTTCGTCCTTTTGTTTCTGTGTGTATGTTGAGTTTGGTCTCTGGTTGGGAGTTGGGTACGTCTCTTCTTGACAGGGTGCTTTGGTAGGGTATCGTTTTCTGCGGTGCGCGTTTGGGTGAGTGCTCTTTTGGCCTTACGCTCTGGGTGGCCGGGGTTTGGCGGACTTGGCTCCTGAGGCTTGTTCCTTATCCTGATTCGGTGGTTGCCGCCCAGTTACGGTTTTGTTTCTTTTGGTTTTCTCCCCCTTTGTTTGGTTTATCTCTCCGTCTTTTCCCAATCTCTGGTAGGCATGGGACTTCTGTATGTCGTTCTTGGTGCTTTAGCTGATGTGTTCGGTGGGTAGGTTTCGCTTGAGTCTCCGGGGGTAGGTTTGCTTGAGTCTCTGTTTGCCTTGCATTGTGAGTTCTTCTGTTCGTGGTGGTATTCCGGAGGGTGATTCTGCTGTGCTCTGCGCTTGTGGGGGTGTGGTTTGTTGTTGCTAGGCTGACACGCAAATTGTGCAGCGTTCCATATTTGGTGCTCGCTTCGGCGGCACATATGTAAAAATTGGAACAATACTGAGTAGATTAGCATGGGTTCTGCATAGTGCGTTGGCGTTGGTCTGCTGCTTTCCTGTGGTCAGGGTGTGATTGCGTTTTCTCTGTTTTGGTTTCTTCGGGGCTAGCTAGGTGCCCTGGTTATGGTCCTTGCTGGTTTCCTGATTGTTCCACGTGGAATATGGTTCCGGGCGGAGTTTTTTTTTTTCCTGCAGGTTGTCTCTGGCCGCCGAGGGTGTGTGGTATCTGTGCCCCCGCATATGTGCCCCGGGTGCACTAAGGGCTGACGTTTCGGCTGGTTGGGGTTTTTCATGTGTCGTGCAGTGGACAGGCCTGCTTTCTGTCCCCCGTTGCAGCTCACGGGGAGCTCACTCTGTTTCCGGATGTGGCCGGTTTGGTTGGTTGTTGGTGTGGTTTGGTTTCCCAGTGGTGCTGCTGGGTGGTTTAGCCCTGGGTCTTGGTAGTCAGTGGGTTTCTGCCATGCTTGGGTTTTGTTTGCGCTTTTGCGTTGGTATTGGTTGTGGGACTTTGGGTGCTTGCTTTGGCAGCTTATGTTCTGGACTTGTAACGATACTGTGTGGGTTGGCTTGGCCCCGGCGCTTGGTAGCGCTCTAATTTGGTGTTACTTTTCTTCTTTTCTGGGGTGCTTTGAGTGATCGTGGCGTGTTGTCGGTCTGACATTCGGGGAGTTGTCACTGATATTACTCTTGCGGATTTCTTCCTGTGTTCGGCTTGTTGCGCCTAGTTCTTCGCTGTTTGGAGTTACAATTTATTTTGGGGCTGTGCTCCCTGGGGTCGGTATTGGGTGTTGACGCTTTGTCCCGTTTTTCTCTGGCAGTGGTTCCGGAGGTTGCTCCCTCGGGCGGAGTCGGAAGGTTTGCCTGTGTGGCTGGCCTGTGGGTCATCGTGGAGTGTGGTGTGTATTTCTTGGTCCGCTTTGGTGGCTCCTGCGACTTGGTCACACTCACGGTAAGGCGTTTGCGAGTGGTTGGTGGTGTGGAGGCCGGGATGTCTACAGTGGAGGTGGGTCCCGGAGGTTCCAAATGTGTCTGTGGATAGGGGATTTGTTTTTCGTACCTGGAATGCCCTTTGTAGTAACCTTCCAGGCTCTGATGTTTATTCCTATTTCGTTTTCATAGGATGTGATGACGGAAGTTAACTGCTGTGTCACCTCTCCAAGGAGGTTCGAGATTTGGGCTGTGTTCTCCGTGCATCCAAATTACATTCTTAGTATGTGACGACGGGTATCTTTCCCTGTTCATATGAATCACCTTCTATTCAAAAAAAAAAAAGGAGAAAACAGGTGGATGGCTTTCCCACTGTGCTGCGGTCCAGTGGGGTGCGGTTGGCGCATGGCGGGGGGTAATTTTTTCTTTTCTACTTTGCGGTTGGTGGGATGTTGGTGTGTACCTAGGGGCTGGGCCCGCGAGTGGGTGGCCTTGCTGTCGGCGACCGGTTTTTCCTATCAGTTTTGGGCCACTTGGTGGCAGCTGTGGGTCGGATTTTTGGTTGTCGCTTTTGCGTCGTTTTGCTCATCCGAGGTTTGCGCTGGCTTTTTTCGGGGCTATGTGGATCGGGCACTTCCTTTCTCCTCATCTGGGACTGGGGTGTCTGTTTTTTGGGTGCCTATTTTCTGCATTTCGCGAAACAGTAAAAAAAAAAAATAAATAAAAGGGCCCCTTTTTTGTCCGAGACTGCTTCGGCGATCCGGGTAGCGCAGCTTGTGCTGCATGGGGGTCAGCGACTGACTGTTTTTTCGGGTTGTCGTCCTATTGCTTGACGGGGTGGCTGTGGGGCGCCCCCCCCCTTTTTTTCTCTTTTGCTCCCCGCCCCCGATTATTCAGTTTCGAGTTTTTTGTCTGTTTTGGGTTTTGCTTTTCTTTGATAGGATGGGGTGATGTGAGTTTGAGATTCGCCCTCTTTTGTATCGGGGACAGCGGAGATGGCTTGGTTTCCGGAGAGGGTAGCGCAGCGCGTGGGGCACTGGCGATCTGCATGTTGCGTTGCTATTTTCGCCCAGTTTGATGTTTCCCATATGTGTTCTGTTTTGCGAGCGGTTTTCCGCAAGGTGGTGCGAGTGCTGCGGCTCTCTTCGGTGTATGGGCGAGAGTTATAAAAAAAAAAAATTAAGATTAATAAATAAAATGAATGAATACAAATTAATATAAGAAATAGGTCCTGGCGGCAGGTACCTCGGTTATCCTGGAGAGGAAATGTGTTGGGCGGATTTCCTGGAAAGGAAATGTGTTGGGCGGATTTCCTGGAGAGGAACTGTGTTGGGTGTGTTTGGGGGGCTGAGGTGGTCCCAGGTGTTGGCTATCCAGTATCTCTTGCGTGGGGGTCGGAGCCCAGTGTAGGGCTAACTGGTCTCCTCCGCGGCGGTAAGAAGACGGTGAAAGCGGGGTCAACTCGGGGTAGACCTCCACACAGGACAGTGTGGCAGCACCTCTCGGGTTGGCAAGAAGCCAATCGGTGTCTTTGTTACAGTTAAATTGTTATTTATATAAGTAATTTTATAAATAAAGCTGTGGCCGATCCCCACCCACGAAAAAGTTGAATTGTTGTTGTGTCAGTTATTATTTAATTAATTATTGTAGTAAGGGGGAGGGGTAGTTATAGCCTGCTAGGAGCTAATTGGGTCTCAACAGTCTGGAGGGGCAAGCTGTGCATAACTAGCTTGCCCCCTGACTGGTGAGCAGTTAAGGGGTTAAGAAATATACAGGCAAGGTTTTTAGCCCCCTCCCCCACCTGTAAAACTTGTTGGTAACTATAGTGGTATGTCCCATGGGTGGGGGGAAGGAGTGCACCAATCAGGGGTTTAATAGTTTCCCGGGCTTTCAGGGGCCCTCCCCTGGGTATTTATAGCTTTGGTGCCTCCCTTCCCCCCTCAATCTGCCCAGGACCCGGAGTTTTGCCCTCCCTCCCTCCCTTTTTTGCATCTCTGCTTATTGTAAGTCACAGCCTGGTGGTAAGAAGACGGTGAAAGCGGGGTCAACCCGGGGTAGACCTCCACACAGGACAGTGTGGCAGCACCTCTCGGGTTGGCAAGAAGCCAATCGGTGTCTTTGTTACAGTTAAATTGTTATTTATATAAGTAATTTTATAAACAAAGCTGTGGCCCATCCCCACCCACGAAAATGTTGAATTGTTGTTGTGTCAGTTATTATTTAATTATTTATTGTAGTAAGGGGGAGGGGTAGATATAGCCTGCTAGGAGCTAATTGGGTCTCAACAGTCTCATGATCATTGATGCCCCATGAGGTGAGAGCTTGCATGGAGCCCCCGACCGAGTGAGATTGACCATCATCTTCTTCCATTTTCTAATAATTGAGCCAACAGTTGTTGCCTTCTCACCAAGCTGCTTGCCTATTGTCCTGTAGCCCATCCCAGCCTTGTGCAGGTTTACAATTTTATCCCTGATCTTGGCCATTGTGGAGAGGTGGGAGTCTGTTTGATTGAATGTGTGGACAGGTGTTTTTTTTTTTATACAGGTAACAGGTTTAAACTGTTGCAGTTAATACAGGTAATGAGTGAAGAACAGGAGGGCTTCTTAAAGAGGTACTCCGCTGCTCAGCGTTTGGAACAAACTCTACCGAATGCTGGAGCTGGCCCCGGGAGCTTGTGACGCCATAGCCCCTCCCCCTCATGATGTCACGCCCTGCCCCCACCCCCAATAACAGGTCTGTGAGAGCCAAAATTCTTACTGGATGGTAGGTGGTCATGCATACATATGTCATGCAATAAAATAATTTTTTTTTTTTTAAATCATACAATGTGATTTTCTGGATTTATTTTTTCGATTCCGTCTCTCACAGTTGAAGACAACCCATGATAAAAATGACAGACCTCTACATGCTTTGTAAGTAGGAAAACCTGCAAAATCGTGAAATACTTGTTCTCCCTACTGTCCCTACCGTAATAAAGTGGCAAGTGAGTGTTCGGGCTGCTGCTCAATTCTACTCTATGTGCAAGACGATAAATAAAAAAAATATGTATTATACTATTATAAATACTACATAATAATAAATAATTGTTATAATAATATACACATAAAATTGTAATAAATAAATGGCAATAATAATAAGCTAAAAATTCTTTTAATGATAACTAATAATTGGGATCTTATTGCAAGTGTATAACCTCAAGATGAGCCTGTACAGTGTAATCTGTAGACGCCTCTAGAAGCGGAGGAATCACAAGACCGTCTGCTCATTGTCTGTGTCTCCTGTATCATAAATGTTATTTCTTTTAAAATCCCCATCATGCATATTACTCATAAGAACCAGCTGCATTTTAAAGTCATTTATGTAACAGATTTATAAAAAGGCTAAAAATACTGCGGTGGAAATAAAAAAGTAAAGGTCAAGCGATGGAATTAGTAGTTTAAGCAACTGCAGCAGACGTCCCCGTAAGTCTTTTATTTTTAATCAGGTTGTTTCGGATTTCACGTATTGGAAACAAGAAGCGTTCGGGGGGATCATTTTATAACTGCGGTTATATAAAAAGTAAAAAAGTGAGGAACTCAGTAAGAAATAAAAGATAATAAGATATAAAATGCTAAATATGGCATTAACTTCTTCCAGGCCATTGTAGCTAAGGGCTGGTGTAGAATTCTGGGCAGGATTTGGAGTATTCCACTCAAAGCATGCACAATATTCTGACATTTCCTGTTCTCTGCTTTGCTGTGTAGGCCAGGACAGGGTCAGCAGAGTCATCTCATTTGTAATATAGGCTGGGATTATTAGTATATAACAGTGTATCCCAACCGAGAAAATAAAAATATAAAGAATAGGGTTAGGTTCCTGTCACGATTCGGCTTCCAGGTGGTGGATCCTCTGTGTCAGCGAGGGATTGGCGTGGACCGTGCTAGTGGACCGGTTCTAAGAGGCTACTGGTTTTCACCAGAGCCCGCCGCAAAGCGGGATGGTCTTGCTGCGGCAGTAGCAACCAGGTCGTATCCACTAGCAACGGCTCTACCTCGCTGACTGCTGAGAAGGCGTGGGACAGAAGGACTAGGCAGAGGCAAGGTCAGACGTAGCAGAAGGTCGGGGGCAGGCGGCAAGGTTCGTAGTCAAGATGGGTAGCAGAAGTTCAGGTACACAGGCTTTGGACACACTAAACGCTTTCACTGGCACAAGGCAACAAGATCCGGCAAGGGAGTGCATGGGAGGAGGTCAGATATAGTCAGGGACCAGGTGGAAGCTAATTAAGCTAATTGGGCCAGGCACCAATCATTGGTGCACTGGCCCTTTAAGTCTCAGAGAGCTGGCGCGCGCGCGCCCTAGAGAGCGGAGCCGCGCGCGCCAGCACATGACAGCAGGGGACCGGGACGGGTAAGTGACCTGGGATGCGATTCGCGAGCGGGCGCGTCCCGCTGTGCGAATCGCATCCCCAACGGCCAAGATAGTGCAGCGCTCCCGGTCAGCGGGACTGACCGGGGCGCTGCAGGGAGAAAGACGCCGTGAGCGCTCCGGGGAGGAGCGGGGACCCGGAGCGCTAGGCGTAACAGTACCCCCCCCCTTAGGTCTCCCCTTCTCTTTGTCCGGTAACTGCCTCCCCTGGGATGAGGACACCGGGAAAGAATGGAGGGTTTCCTCAACGGCAGGCAGTACAGCAGGAGTGGGAATGGGGAGGGAGGGCAGAGGGCGAGGCCTGGCACGGGGCAGTGTGACACCAGGACGGGGGCCATGGGGAGGCACAGAGGCTTGCCTGACGGGACTGGGAGGGGGGGAGAGGCACTTCCTGTGGCAGGCAGAGTCCCAGTTCTTGATCTCCCCGGTGGTCCAATCAAGGGTGGGGGAATGAAGCCGGAGCCATGGCAGACCGAGGAGGACCTCAGAGGTACAGCCGGGGAGAACGAAGAGCTCAATTCTCTCGAGGTGGGGTCCAATAGACATCAGGAGGGGTTCTGTGCGGTAACGCACGGTGCAGTCCAATCTGGCTCCGTTGACCGCGGAAATGTAGAGCGGCTTGACGAGACGGGTCACCGGGATGCTGAATTTATTAACAAACGACTCCAAAATAAAATTTCCAGAGGCACCAGAGTCCAAGCAGGCCACGGCTGAGAGGGAGGAGTTGGCTGTAGAAGAAATCCGCACGGGCACCGTGAGACGTGGAGAAGAAGACTTAGAACCAAAAGATGCAACACCCACGTGAGCTGGGTGCGTGCGTGCGTTTCCCAGGCGTGGAGGACGGATAGGGCAATCCACCAAGAAATGTTCAGTACTGGCACAGTACAGACAGAGATTTTCTTCTCTACGGCGATTCCTCTCTTCCTGGGTCAGGCGAGACCGATCCACTTGCATGGCCTCCTCGGCGGGAGGCCCAGGCGAAGAGTGCAAAGGATGCTGTGGGAGAGGTGCCCAGAGATCTAAGTCTTTTTCCTGGCGGTGCTCTTGGTGTCGCTCAGAAAAACGCATGTCAATGCGGGTAGCCAAATGGATGAGTTCTTGGAGGTTGGCAGGAATCTCTCGTGCGGCCAGCACATCCTTGATGCGACTGGATAGGCCTTTTTTAAAGGTCGCGCAGAGAGCCTCATTATTCCAGGATAGTTCAGAAGCAAGAGTACGGAATTGTATGGCGTACTCGCCAACGGAAGAATTACCCTGGACCAGGTTCAGCAGGGCAGTCTCGGCAGAAGAGGCTCGGGCTGGTTCCTCGAAGACACTTCGGACTTCAGCGAAGAAAGACTGGACTGTGGCTGTGGCAGGATCATTGCGGTCCCAGAGCGGTGTGGCCCAAGACAAGGCCTTTCCTGAAAGAAGGCTCACTACGAACGCCACCTTAGACCGTTCTGTAGGAAACAAGTCCGACAACATCTCCATATGCAGGGAACACTGAGACAAAAATCCACGGCAGAGTCTAGAGTCCCCATCAAATTTGTCCGGCAGGGACAAGCGTAGGTTAGGAGCGGCCACTCGCTGCGGAGGAGGTGCAGGAGCTGGCGGAGGAGATGGTTGCTGCTGTAGCAGAGGCAGAAGTTGCTGTAACATGGCGGTCAACTGCGACAGCTGCTGTCCTTGTTGGGCAATCTGCTGCGATTGCTGAGCGACCACCGTGGGAAGATCAGCGAGACTTGGCAGCGGCACCTCAGCGAGATCCATGGCCGGATCTACTGTCACGATTCGGCTTCCAGGTGGTGGATCCTCTGTGTCAGCGAGGGATTGGCGTGGACCGTGCTAGTGGACCGGTTCTAAGAGGCTACTGGTTTTCACCAGAGCCCGCCGCAAAGCGGGATGGTCTTGCTGCGGCAGTAGCAACCAGGTCGTATCCACTAGCAACGGCTCTACCTCGCTGACTGCTGAGAAGGCGTGGGACAGAAGGACTAGGCAGAGGCAAGGTCAGACGTAGCAGAAGGTCGGGGGCAGGCGGCAAGGTTCGTAGTCAAGATGGGTAGCAGAAGTTCAGGTACACAGGCTTTGGACACACTAAACGCTTTCACTGGCACAAGGCAACAAGATCCGGCAAGGGAGTGCATGGGAGGAGGTCAGATATAGTCAGGGACCAGGTGGAAGCTAATTAAGCTAATTGGGCCAGGCACCAATCATTGGTGCACTGGCCCTTTAAGTCTCAGAGAGCTGGCGCGCGCGCGCCCTAGAGAGCGGAGCCGCGCGCGCCAGCACATGACAGCAGGGGACCGGGACGGGTAAGTGACCTGGGATGCGATTCGCGAGCGGGCGCGTCCCGCTGTGCGAATCGCATCCCCAACGGCCAAGATAGTGCAGCGCTCCCGGTCAGCGGGACTGACCGGGGCGCTGCAGGGAGAAAGACGCCGTGAGCGCTCCGGGGAGGAGCGGGGACCCGGAGCGCTAGGCGTAACAGTTCCGATATGGTATTTTGGGTTATTCTTTTAGCCATAAATCTAGGCTGTCCAGACATGCTAGTGTGGTGACACAGGTGGAATGTGGGTAAGATGTACACTTCGTGATGCCAGGGCACCGCGCGGGGACAATGATATAACACCAATATATGGTTACGGATAACTATTTTTACTGAGGCAGGAATTGTTAAAATCCTTACAGTACAGATTTGTGCAGAGGGAAGTGCAGAATGAACCCGGGAAGCCTGTCGCCTTGCTGGGACTTGTAGTAGCTGAGACTGCAGATTTGATATAAATGGCAGCCCACCCTGAATTTAGAAACTTGGTACTGACTGACTGAAGACTATTTTTCCCCTAGAGCGTTGTGCTTACCGCCTGGCTTTGACTTTTACCTAAACGATGGGGCTTTCCTGAGATTGGCATGGCTTCAGGTTTGAGAGTTTTCTTTTCCTTATGCCTCCTCTGACTTCTTCTCACACTTCTGCACATGGCTAGACTGGACTGTACCTTAGCTTACTAGCTGGAGCAGCACTAACTCTACACTGACCAACTAATCCTCCCTACACTATATAGGGACAATAATAGGGGGCTCCCATTGGAGCATCAGGGTCAGCTGGATCACTCTGCAGCATTCCCATAAAGGGGTACTCCACTGGCCAGCGTTCGGAACATTTTGTTTTGAACACAGTGTGCGTGCTGCAGGGGTCGGCAATGCCCCCTTGTGACATCAGGTCACGCCCCCTCAAAGCAAGCCTTTGCGAGGGGGCGTGGCACCAATTGATTGCACGTAAGAGCTTTATATCAACTGGTACCAGAAACTTATACAGATTTTTAAATTATTTCTATTTAAAAATCTTAATCCTTCCAGTACTTATCAGCTGCTGTATACTACAGAGGAAGATCTTTTCTTTTTGAATTTCATTTCTGTCTGTCCACAGTGCTCTCTGCTGACACCTCTGCCTATGTCAAGAACTGTCCAGAGTAGGAGAGGTTTGCTATGGGGATTTGCTTCTACTCTGGCCAGTTCCTGACACGGACAGAGGTGTCAGCAGAGAGCACTGTGGTCAGACTGAAAAGAACAACTCAACTTCCTCTGTAGTATACAGCAGCTGATAAGTACTGGAAGAATTAAGATTTTTAAAAAGAAGTAATTTACAAATCTGTTTAACTTTCTGGCACCAGTTGATTCTAAAAAAAAAAAAAAAAAAAAAATGTATTCCACCAGAGTACCCCTTTAATTTACACATCTGACAAATTGCAAAGCCACCATTTTTCTAGAGCCCCATAACAGTAGCATGGACTGCCGCTATGATACACACATCAATGTGGAATGTAATGTACATGGTCAAGTGTATGCGGCATGGTACATCAAGGTGTTCAAAACTTAATTTTAATTCTACAAATGAATAGGCTGGTTGAAAAAAAAAATGAAAACTTAGTACTCACCCATTGTTATCCTCCACCGTTGCTCACCTGTTCCTGGGCTCAACCCGCTCCTCCACAACATTAACGTTCTCAATATACTTTATAAGAAAAATGTATCTCCTTTTTTAGAGGAATTGTGGCTTATAAAAATGACCACTAGGGGTCCCTGTACCATCCAGAACATAACCCTGTTTGACTGCAGCATCATCCTTGTCCAAGCTGAAGCACAGGCCAGGACAAAGTCCAGGAAGTGAGGTTGGGACCAGGACTCCTTTGTGCTCACTCCTGTCCTGTCTATCAGACTGCAGCATGAAAACAGAGCGGAAGGGGTTACAGAGCAGCCTGCAGTGATTGGATGAAGAGACCCAGCACTGCACAGCAAACTCAGGGAGGATGTGAATGCATGGTAAGTGAGGGTGGGCTTAGTGCTTACCACGGACACATCCTTTTCTGAGCTGTGGATGTCAGAATGAGTGAGCAGCAGAACATTTGTGAGCCAAATACAGAAGCTAGACACATAAAAAAGACATGTGAAGCATCTGCATGACCTAGTGGGTAACATATAGAATAATTTGTTGGTGTAAAATGACAGGTATGCTTTAAAAATGGAAATAAAGCTCTGGAAAACCCCCTTAAAGCTGCTGAACTCAATTCTAACCAGGTGCCTCTGTTTCACGAAACAAATCTCCTGGAACTGAGTTACTGATGAGTAAAACTGAAAATATTTGAAGAAAACATGCTGAAAAGGGTTGGACACTTTCTGGAAGTTATTGAATTTCAGATTAATTAAAACAATGACAAAAAACAAGAATTTATATTGTGTCCAGCCCATACATCTGTTAGGTGAGGAGAAGAAAAATACTGCTTCGATAGGGAATGCTTCCACGGAGGTATCCTTAGTATGGTAATGCCACAAAACGAGGTGCACTCAGACATTAGTTCAAAGAAAAGGCTTTATTGCCAAGGGAAAACAAAAACAAAAAATTTGTGTCAAAACAACGCATTTCGAGGGGCGGGATCCCCTCTGTGTCAGGTCATGTGGTCATGTTCTCTTACGGGTTCCTTGGGCCCCCCAGAGCAGAGGATTCTGAAGCCCACCCTTCATCTACAAAGAACATACTCACCTCACCCTATGACTCCGTCATTTAACCCTATAACTGCTATCATTTTACACACTAAATAAATAAATAATCCATAAAACCCTAATAGCTTTCCTGTGATCATCTCATAAGAGATAAACCCTAGTGATGCTCCAAACTCAGCCCTAAATGGGGTTGTCTTCTGCTCTATCTTTTTGGTATTAGGCTCAAGTAAGGATCCTCTGGTGACTATAGATTCAGTTCTCCAGCAAGGGCACGGTAGTGGTGTACAGGGTGAGCTGGCAAGGGCTCAGATAGGGGGTTCATTGGTTGGAGTCGCACCATGTTGCTGATTTTGTATTGGAGCCCGCTGATACATGTAGGGTGCCCCCCCCCCCTCATCATTGGATAGGCCACTGATGGAACAGGTGGCTAAACTGGGCATTTGGACTCCAGAGTAACCCAACTATTATCAAGATTGAGTTGCAGAACTGATGGTTTATAGTCTATATCCACTGGAGCACTTCCGTGTGACCTGGTTGGTGGTGTGTGGAAAGCCTGTGGTGGTACGTGTGCACTGTAAACCAAGAAACCAAGGCAATGGGTAACTAAACATCTTCCATATAGTGAAGACACCGATATTGAACATTTCCAACTATACCAGAGGTAAATGATTGTAGATGTACGGAACGAGTTTACCCATATGGAGTGTAGATGTTGTCTTGAGTAGTTCCTGAGTTAGTAAAAATCCCTAAAGAACTCAGAAAACTTTGGAGGTTGGATTCCAACAGGACACATTCATCTGGCCTGACTGGAGGTCCATAAAGGTATAGATTTGCTAAGGGGCCCCAAAATATTGTTGTCCCCTCAGTCAAGACTGTTCAGAAGAAGTAAGAAGTAAGAAGAAGTAAGTCCTTCAGGTCAGGGTAAAGTCCAGACAGTATAGCAGCAGAAGCAACTATTCCATGTGCGGAATTCCGCGAGTAAAATTCTGCACAGTGAACGCTAGTGTCTGTGTGAATGGGTCTTCCGCGAGATCCGTTCACACCGCGGAATTTCAGCGGCGGACAATTCCACCGCTGAAATTGTTCAGCGCAAAGAAAGAACATGTTCATTCTTTGCACGGAAGTCCGCGAGCACTACATAGCCGCCAATGGTGACGGCGCAGTGCCACGTGGTCCTACCGCCGTCGCTGGCTGCCAGGCTGAATCTCCGCTCGCTGTGAACATACCCTTAGAGTCCATGTGGCCGAAAGACTTGGGTCAACCTCGAGTACAGTATTTCGCAACCAGGGTGCTTCCAGCTGTTGCAAAACTACAACTTCCAGCATGACCGGACAGCCAAAGGCTGTCCGGGCATGCAGGAAGTTGTAGTTTTGCAATAGCTGGCGGCATACTTGTTGGGAAATACCGCTTGAGTCAGGAATGATAGACCTATCTAGAGAGCTAATTATAATAACCCCACCTATTTACTAGAAGATTCTGGTGCATTCTAGAGCATGCTATAAGGTTTCCTACAGTAAAGCTGTTCACCAGAGGTGGCAGCAGAGAGCAGGAAGTGTATGTGAATGTAAATGCATGTAAGTGGAGGGGTTTAACTCCATATTGCCACTTTCCAACACCTGGTAAAGTGCAATTTAACAAATGTACTTTTTAATATATATATATATATATATATATATATATATATATATATATATATAAAAAAAACTCCAATGGCGCAGCACTCGAATAAAAAAGGTGCATTTTATTCACACATATCTCAGTACAGCAACGTTTCTGCTCCTATGGAGCCATTTTCAAGGCTTAAAAATGGCTCCATAGGAGCGGAAACATTGCTGTACTGAGATATGTGCGAATAGAATGCACCTTTTTTATTGGAGTGCTGCGCCATTGGAGTTTTTTGTCTAAAGGAGGCCCTGATCTGGTCTGGACGCTGGCACCCATCTTGTTTTTGGGACTGAGCTGTGCTGCAATAACTTTTTACTATATATATGTATATATATATATATATATATATATATATATATATATGTATATATATATATATATATATATATATATATATATATATATGTGTGTTATTATATGTTATTTTGCTACCTGAGTGCTACTGATATCAACTTTTCTTATTCACGGCCTATGTGCAATCAATAACACATGGGTTGTATCTAGTTTGTTATTCATGCTTCCTGAAAACTGGGAAGAAGCTGTGACCCGATCCTATATAATTTCCCACCTTCTGCCACTGCAGCTTTTCCGCTAATTCCGTAATATGGAAACAGTGGCCTCGGGGCAGGCATCAGAAATGTTGGGCTTCTTACAAAGCTCAAGGCCCAGGCCCCCACATGGCCCACCCTTGAGTACACCTCCAGTGTCTGACCGCTATCTTCTTAATCATCTATGAAAAAATTATTTAGACATAGAATAAGAAAAACAAGAACCCTTTAGTTCAATTAGGAAAAAGGAGAAAATATTATAACCATACATATTACTATCATACTGTTACTGACCAAATCCTGTATACTGAGACCAATATTACCAAAAATACCAGTATACAAAGAGGAATTTTATAACCATTCATATTACTATCATACTGTTACTGACCAAATCCTGTATAATGAGACCAATATTAACAATAATGCCATGATACAAGGAGCAATGTTTTCCCCATACATATAACCATCATAATGTTACTGACCAAATCCTGTATACTGAGACCAATATTACCAATAATACCAGTATACAAGAAGGAATATTATCACCATAATATTACCATACTACTGTTACTGACCTGAGCCTCAATGCCTCTCCCATGTGATGTCACGCCCACTTCCTCTTTGACTGACATACATGGCCCGCCTGCCACCTGCACATGCAACCAATCACAGCTCAGACATTACCAGAGCTCCTTATGATATGAAAGTTGAGCTGTGATTGGTTGCTATAGGCAAAACCAGACAGTTTTCATCTTAGGCAGGTTGATAAATCTGGGCCTTTGTGTGTCGCCATACAGTGCATCTGCATCGTGCCATATAATTACGATAGGCTCTTCTAGAAGCAATTCTTCTAAGACGAAAAGTAACATAGCATCTGAAGGAACATGACATTTTTTTGGCTCATTTGCACTGTATACTGAGGCAATACTAAACCCTCCCTCTGTCCCTACCTGCTTGGATGATCTACGACCCCCAACTGGGTGATGGTCTTTTGGACTAGGTTCGCAGGGATATATGGAAAATTGAGACAAGCCAGGTAAAACCAAACAGGCGCATCAAAGAAAAAATCAGAGCACTAATTAGAAAATCAGAAAACACGCAAAGGCAAAATAGATTACAGGGATGGGTAGTGCGACACACCGCATGAGACTTGTTCCCCTGCGGCATAAGACAGAAACAGCTCCGGGGACTGGAGAGGATTTGGTATGGATGTGTTACGGGACATTCTATTCAGTTCAAATAACCTAAAAACCAATGGAAATCCTGTCCAGTTGGCCACCAAATCCATCTAGAACTAGTCTACAGGTTGCATTTACAGCAGGGACCAAATCCTCCAAATAAAAACTGTAAACCATGGGGGGAAAATATGCAAACTATATAACCAAAGGTGTTACAGATAGATTTCCAAAAAATTACAACCCATTATGTAAATCCATGGAATGACAGTGGGGATATAGGCACCTTTTGGAGTGGAAACCAAGAGCATGTCAGGCTATTTTACAATTTATACTATCAAATGATCTCTCTATTTTGTTTCCTGGGTTTGGAAAGCTACCTTTCACGCCCCGTCCCCTCAATGCAAGTCTATGGGAGGGGGCGTGACGGCAGTCACGCCCCCTCCCATAGACTTGCATTGAGGGGACGGGGCGTGACATCACACGGGGGGCGGAGTCATGACGTCACAGACTTCCGTTCCGGAGGTCGGGACCCAGACCCCCCAGCGCTTCTGGAGCAGAAATAGGTGGGTGCCGTATGCTATATTGCGGGGGTCCCCTAGTTAACCTAGGGGATAAGGTGTCTAGGGGTGCAGTACCCCTTTAAATGTTGGATTTTTGAGGACCCGGCGCTCCTTTTCCTGGCTGCACCCACTTTCTGTGGTTGTTTTGAGTGTTACATAAGTTCCTTTAGTCACAAATTCAACACCATCACCGACAACATCATTTACCTCCTAAAATTTAATTTTGAGATTTATGGGTCCTTTAAATATGACATGGTTATTACCACTTGTTTTAGTTGTTTCTATCAGACCTTTAAAGCCTACAATTTAATTTGTCCTTACCCTACCCATACACTATGATGTGTTCAGGTTACGAGAATCTGGCCATGAATCCCTGGCTGTAAAATGTGACTTTCCCATAGCTCAGGAAGCTGTGGTCTGTCTCTTCGTGATCTTTAACGTCTAAAGAAAGATACTCTTTACTGCTGGGAATCACAGTCGTCCTCACATTGAGCTCTCAAGATGTTATAAACCAAAGGCATGCCAAGAATTCCGTTTCCCCAGAGCTCCTTGTAATCCACGGCACAAACATGGAAAATCCTTTCCATCGTCTATTATGACACCAGTCAAATGGAGAAGACTCATCCTCCGTAGATGAACAACATTTTCCTCATGTGACAAAGAACACAGACGCAATTTAGAACCTTATAAGAGAATAAAATTGTGCATCTGTCCTCCGTTCTGCTTGGGTATCAGAGGTAGCTGGGTATGCTAAGGCCATGTTCACATGGCCAAAAATGGGTGAAATGTCCACCTAGAAAATAGGGTGGACATTCCGTACATTGGAATGTTCCGATGGGTGCTAGAACCGCTCGGAAATGCGCAGTCTCATAGACGGCAATGCATATCCAAGTGGAATCCGCAGAAAGAATAGAAATGACTATTCTTTCTGCAGATGCCGTAATCGGGATTCCAAAGCACAGTGCAGCAGAATCCCATTAAAATCAATGGGAATGCAGCAGAATTTCTGAGCTGTATTCCGCTTTGAAATAGTGACAATAAGGCTAGGTTTCCACAATCAGGGCCGGTACACAAGTACGCAGGGCAAGTGAGAGCGGGTGAGTTTAGGGCTTCATACTTCCCTGCCCATAAGTACAATGCCGTTCAGAGCGGTGATTGGCTGGATGGTGCCAGCCTATCACTGCTCTAAGTAGCATATTTGAATCAATGATGAGAATTTGTATTCACATCACTGGCTGGAGTACAGAGCAGAGATGCGAAGTGCAGCAGAGAGCTGCTCAGCATCTCAGCAATATACAGTCAGGTCCATAAATATTGGGACATCGACACAATTCTAACACTTTTGGCTCCATACACCACCACAATGGATTTGAAATGAAACAAACAAGATGTGCTTTAACTGCAGAATGACAGCTTTCATTTGAGGGTATTTACAACCAAATCAGGTGAACAGTGTAGGAATTACAACAGTTTGCATATGTGCCTCCCACTTGTTAAGGGACCAAAAGTAATGGGACAGAATAATAATCATAAATCAAACTTTCACTTTTTAATACTTGGTTGCAAATTCTTTGCAGTTAATTACAGCCTGAAGTCTGGAAGACATAGACATCACCAGACGCTGGGGTTCATCCCTGGTGATGCTCAGCCGCCTCTACTGCAACTGTCTTCAGTTCCTGCTTGTTCTTGGGGCATTTTCCCTTCAGTTTTGTCTTCAGAAAGTGAAATGCTCAATCGGATTCAGGTCAGGTGATTGACTTGGCCATTGCATAACATTTCCACTTCTTTCCCTTAATAAACTCTTTGGTTCTTTTGCAGTTTGCTTTGGGTCATTGTCCATCTGCACTGTGAAGCGCCATCCAATGAGTTCTGAAGCATTTTGCTGAATATGAGAAGATAATATTCCCTGAAACACTTCAGAATTCCTCCTGCTGCTTTTGTCAGCAGTCACATGATCAATAAATATAAGAGAAGCCGTTCCATTTGCACCATACATGCCCACTATGCCATGACACTACCACCACCATGCTTCACTGATGAGGTGGTACGCTTAGGATCATGTTCCTTCTCCATACTCTTCTCTTCCCATCACTCTGGTACAAGTTGATCTTGGTCTCATCTGTCCATTGGATGTTGTGCCAGAACTGTGAAGGCTTTTTTAGATGTCGTTTGGTAAACTCTAATCTGTCCTTCCTGTTTTTGAGGTTCCCAATGGTTTCCATCTTGTGGTGAACCCTCTGTATTCACTCAAGTCTTCTCTTGATGACTCTGACACACATACACCTACCTCCTGGTGAGTGTTCTTGATCTGGCCAACTGTTGTGAAGGGGGTTTCTTCACCAGGGAAAGAATTCTTCTCTCATCCTCCAAAGTTGTTTTCCTTGGTCTTCCGTGTCTTTTGGTGCTGCTGAGCTCACCGGTGCGTTCCTTCTTTTTAAGAATGTTCCAAACTGTTGTTTTGGCCATGCCTACTGTTTTGGCTATCTCTCTGATGGGTTTGTTTAGTTTTTTTCAGCCTAATGATGGCTTGCTTCACTGAGTGACAGCTCTTTGGTATTCATCTTGAGAGTTGACAGCAACAGATTCCAAATGCAAATAACACACTTGAAATGAACTCTGGACCTTTTATCTCCTCACTGTAATTGGGATAATGAGAGATGAACACACACCTGGCCATGGAACAGCTGAGAAGTCAATTGTTCCATTACTTTTGGTCCCTTAACAAGTGGGAGGCACATATGCAAACTGTTGTAATTTCTACACCGTTCACCTGATTTGGATGTTAATACCCTCAAATTACAGCTGACAATCTGCAGTTAAAGCACATCTTGTTAGTTTTATTTCAAATCCATTGTGGTGGTGTATACAGCCAAAAATGTTAGAATTGTGTCGATGTCCCAATATGTATGGACCTGACTGTAAAGGATGATTGCAATGGGTGTCAGGAATAACAGGAGTCTGTTCCATGCTTGGAGTAGTAGTACCTAAATAATGTCCAAAATAGAGAGAATAAAGTTGAAAAGTAGCAAAAATCAAACACACTTTATGAAACACATAATTAAAATACATTATTAATAAACATTTTCACAAAATTAATTAAAAAATATATTATTTTTACAATTACATGGCCCCTTTATACATTTTTAATATTGTGGGCTGCATTTTTATGTCCTTGTCCGCTTACATAAATGGTCCCTGATTGAAAATGAATAAAAATGTATTTCTAAATAATACACATTTTGGTCCCATATTTTTTTTTCCATCCCCACTGCTTACATTTTTTTTCCACTTTTTTGTTACCCAACAAAATAAAAAATAAAAAAACGTTCATAGGGAAACTGCCAAAAGGGGCCAAAAATAAAATTTGCACACAAAGTTAAAAACGACAGGAAAGACACAAAAACGCAGGGAAAATCAGTTGCAGTTTTTCTTGCGTTTTTTTCAGGTGATTTCGGACACACTTGAAATTTTTAATTTTTAGCGGGAAAAATTTTGGTGGAGGAAATACCCAGCCATGAAGTGGAATAGGGAAGAACATGCCTAGGGAGTTGTGCTAAAGACATTATAGCACTTGCACCATTTTGAGAATTTGTTATTAAAATTTGACAAAATAAAATTAGGGAAGGACGAGGGGAAATACTGAGGAAAAGTGCACTATGCAACACAGAAAAGTTTATTGCAGATTATTGGGAATAGGTAGCATTCCGTATTGAGGGGAAAGGGAATAGAGCTTGGATCTTCAATGTGTGGTCACTACTGCCGCTCGCGTTGATGATCATGTGATCTCCGTTTCTTAACTAGTCAGTACGTTTTTTTCCTTCCAACATCTTCTACCCGAAAACATCAGTATAAAAGGAGATGATCCCTTCACATTTCTTCGTCTCGCTTATTCGGTGATGGCTTCCATTTCTGTCATTGTACAGTGTGTGCATAAAACCCCTCTGATTCATCCCTGGGCGAAGCCTTTACATTACTTTAAGCAAGACAGCGTGATTCATCCATGTGTAATTCCTGGCGATTACTTATAGACATGAACACATCATATGTCATTACCATCTGCACACACTGTATACTGAGATATATATACACAAAAAGACTCGCTTTTTGCTTGGTTTGGTGCTGATTTTATTTGCATTAATAATTTGTTTAACCCCTTAAGGACTTAGCGTTTTTTTGTTTTTGCATTTTCATTTTTTCCTCATCCCCTTCTAAAAATCATAACGCTTTCAATGTTGCACATAAAAATCCATATTATGGCTTATTTTTTGCGCCACCAATTCTACTTTGCAGTGACATTAGTCATTTTACCCAAAAATCCACAGCGAAACGGAAAAAAAATTCATTGTGCGCCAAAATTGAAGAAAAAATGCCATTTTGTAAATTTTGGGGGCTTCCGTTTCTATGCAGTATATTTTTCAGCAAAAATGACACCTTATCTTTGTTCTGTATTGAGGTCCATATGGTTAAAATGATCCCCTACTTATATAGGTTTGATTTTGTCGTACTTCTGAAAAAAAACATAACTACATGCAGGAAAATGAATACGTTAAAAATTCTCATCTTCTGACCCCTATAACTTTTTCCGCATATGGGCCAGTATGGGGGCTAATTTTTTGCGCCGTGATCTGAAGTTTTTATCTGTACCATTTTTTTATTGATCGGACTTTTTGATCGCTTTTTAATAATTTTTTCATGATATAAAAAGTGACCAAAATACGCTATTTTGGACTTTGGAATTTGTTTGTGCGTACGCCATTGACCGTGCGATTTAATTAACGATATATTTTTATATTTCGGACATTTCCGCACGCGGTGATATCACATATGTTTATTTCATTTTTATTTACACAGTTTTTTTTTATGGGAAAGGGGTTAAATGACCTTTATTAACGTTTTTATTTTCACATTTTTTTTGCAGTGTTATAGCTCCCATAGGAGACTATAACACTGCACACACTGATCTTTTACACTGATCACTGCAAAGCCATAGCTTTGCATTGATCAGTGTTATAGGCGGTCGATTGCTCAAGCCTTAATCTCAGGCTTGGAGCAATCAATCGCTGATCGGATACGACAGAAACAGGTGAGGGGACCTCCGCTCAAGTGCTAGCTGATCGGGACATTGCGATTTTATTGCGATGGTCCCGATCAGCCTGACTGAGCTGCCGGGAAGCTTTTACTTTCATTTTAGATGCGTCTAAAGGGTTAATAGCGCATGGAACAACGATCAGTGCCGCACGCTATTAGCCCAGGGTCTCGGCTATCATTAGCCGTCGGGACTGACCCGGTATGATGCGGGGTCACAGCGTGACCCTGCATTATATACCGGGACCCGGCACAGGGCGTACAGGTATGCCCTGCGTCCTTAAGAGGTTAAAGGATATTTTTGTATTATCTTTCCTAAAGTATTGAGATTTTTTAGTAACAAGGACAAGCAATGCTGATCAGATCACCCACCATAGGAATGATCCACCAAATATTCAACTCCTATTAGCTTTTAGTGGATTATGTCTACCCAATGGTTTCCAGAGGATTCACACTCTAGTCTTACACTGTCTAGTCCAGTGTTTCCCAACCAGGGTGCCTCCAGCTGTTACATAGTAACTTAGTTCATAAGGTTGAAAAAGACCATCTAGTTCAACCTATAACCCTAATGAGCCCCTACTGAGTTGATCTAGATGAAGGCAAAAAAAAAAAACCTCATACTAGAGGTAAAAATTCCTTCCCGACTACAAATATGGCATCAGAATAAATCCCTGGATCAACGATCTGTCCCTATAAATCTAATATACATAACCTGTAATGTTATTATTCTCCAAAAATGCATCCAGACTTTTAAATTCTTTTACTGAGTTAACCATGACCACCTCCTCCGACAGAGAATTCCATAGTCTCACTGCCCCCTTGTTATAGATACAGTCCTGGGTATAAATAGATCATGGAGAGATCTCTGTACGGCCCCCTGATATATTTATACATAGTTATTAGGTCGCCCCTAAGCCTTCTTTGGATAGGGGAGAAGATGTCTAGGGGCGGAGTACCCCTTTAAACAGGAGAGATAACTGTCGATGTTCAGCTGACAGCGATTGCAAGCGTATGAGAACCTTAAAGGGGTACTCTTAGTGCATAAGTGCCCCAGACCCCCCGCAATCTCCTGTATGGGGCCCGGCTCTCGTGCTGAACCCACCATTCAGCAGCTTCTCCCACCTTTGGAGACGCACTTATGTGACTGGCTGAGACAGGGCTGAGCGGGCCATCACTCCTGCTCATCTCTCAAGGTGGAGGTCGGAGAGCTTAGGCGTATGGTAAGTTGAGTGGCCAGTATTTTGGCCACCCTGCCGGTATTTTCATATTATAAGTACCAGCAATGCAATGGACGGTATTTATCCAACTGTGGTAAGCCTCAGGGGGTGTAGGGTAGCTGGGGTGTTGCTGAGCAGGTATCAGGGGTTTATTAACCCTTGTCACTCGTGACGCCAGGGTGAGGGTTAAATGCTGAGGTATTGTTGGGCCTATCGCCACCCTTGGTGCTTAGCTGAAAACTTGTAGAAACTTTACTGAAGATTTTCTGTAACATGCAACAGTAACAACAGTCCATATAACAGAGTCTATATACAGCTGAGCAGTGATTGACAGTGGTTGGGACCGGGTAAGTTCTCTTTAGTTTAGGAGGATTTTGTAACATAGATCCGCTGGATTTAGGGGTAGGTTTGGGTCCAGTGATCTTGCAGAGTTACCGGGAAATTGTAAGAACTCACAGTCTTTAGCGTAGGCCGAGGCCGCAAGGCTTAGGCCTAGAAATTGTCTTTGGAAGTTGCGGAGGTCCTACATCATCCAGAGTCAGCAACCCAAGAGTGATTATTGGCTGCAGCTCCCTTATATGGGCAGGGGCTGAGCGGTTTTGGATTGGTCCATAACAGCTGTCACTCACCGTTACATGGCATTGTGGGTGAACATCTGACACAAGAACCATCGAAGGTCCTTCAACAAGCCATAGAGTTCTGAACACCGAGTCACATGACCTAAGGTCCTGCAACGCTAATAGGTAGGCATTTAAAGGGGTACTCCGGTGAAAACCTTTTTTCTTTTAAATCAACTGGTGGCAGAAAGTTAAACATATTTGTAAATTACTTCTATAAAAAAATTGTAATCCTTCCTGTACTTATTAGCTGCTGAATACTACAGAGAAAATTTTTGGAATGCTCTCTGATGACATCACGAGCACAGTTTTCTCTGCTGACGTTGTTATAATAATAATAATAATAAGTCTTTATTTATTGTTGTCCTTAGTGGGATTTGGACCCAAGTCCCCAGCACTGCAAGTCAGCAGTGCTAACCACTGAGCCACCATGCTGCCCTTAGCATACATCTGCTATGCATGGTTGCTAAAATGAACAGAGATATCAGCAGAGAGCACTGTGCTCGTGATGTCATCAGTGTTCCAAAAAGAAAGGAATTTCCTCTGTAGCATTCAGCAGCTAATAAGTACTGGAAGGATTAAGATTTTTTTAACAGAAGTAATGTACAAATATGTTTAACTTTCTGCCACCAGTTGATTTAAAAGAAAAAGGTTTTCACCGGAGTACCCCTTTAAATATACATATTTACACTGATATTTATATGAATATTAGCTAACTGAGGGGTGACGAGGGGCTAACTATAAAAGAGGGAGCCCACCGTTCCTAGGAACTCTGACTTTGGGGACCTCTACCAAGGTACGATATGCAATATGGTACCGGGACACCACACAACCAATCCTCCAACTCCTGGAAGGTTGCACCATAACCTATACCAGTGTTTCCCAACCAGAGCGCCTCCAGCTGTTGCAAAACTACAATTCCCAGCATGCCCGGACAGCCAACGGCTGTCCGGGCATGCTGGGAGTTGTAGTTTTGCAACTGCTTAAGGCACCCCTGGTTGGGAAAAACTGACCTATACTATATACTACTATATAGTCCAACATGCTGGGAGATGTAGTTTTCGTTTGGGGCAGGTGCTGAGCCACAGGCTGTATCAGGGCATGCTGGGAGTTGTAGTTAGTAACTAACTGCAACTCCCAAATTTAATAAAAAAAAAAAAGAGATAAAAAAGTCCTATTGAAATGTGGTGACCCATGGGTGTATGGCGGGACCACTGGTGTAGGGGTATGAATGGTGGGATCAGATAGTATTAACCCCGGGGGCAATATGTTGTTAACCCCTAGTGTTCGTGACGCCAGTTTGGTTTTCGGGTTCCGGAACACCACATGCCCGGATTCTCCACTATCCCAGTTGCTAGTAGTGAAATTAGAGTCCACAACCAGTTATGGTCAAACGGAGGCTTTACTGAGTATAAGACAGATGGAATTATCTTCACAGCTAAGGCCAGATTTCCCAGAGAGGGGGCCAGGACCCAGAAGGTCCTCGCAGCTTGCTGGACCAATATACTTGTAATTAACTTGACTTGAGATTGGACTTGACTTGCCTATATGCAGGACTTCACTAGTTTCAGTGACAGCAGACATAGACTTGAGACTTACTGGAATGACTGTAGCTTTTGGGGTCTTCCAGATGCTGATCACTTGCCCTGAGATCTCTGGTGGTTGCTGTACTCAGAAAAGACTGATGGTACATGAGAGTGAATTGTAATGGCCGCCCCTTTATGTAGTGGGGGGCTGGACTAAAGCCCATTTGTCAAGCTGAGGGTCATAGGTTAGGCTGGTGCTCTCTGGGAGAACATGTGACAACAAATCATGTGACTGCATAACATAACATAACATAAGACAGACTTACACAGGTCCTTGAGACCTCCCACAGGTCCTCTGCTCTATCTATACATCAAGAGACTGTCTAGGCATTAAAGTGATATACACAACATTATGGAACAACAGGGGGAGACCTTGCCGGGGAGCCCCCAGGTCACTGAGGGTCTCAACCTAACAGGGCCTAAGGGTAGTACAGGACCATGTCCTGTACTGGGACATCACAGAAACAAAAATGATACTGTTAAAAACAACAGATTGAGGCGCAAAAAAAGAGCCCTCATACAGGCCCTATAAGGCTACAAGGAGAAATAAAAAAAAGTGAAAGGGGTCAGAATAGGACAAAATGTTCTTTGCATATGTGTATCCTTTGATGTTACGCATATATAATTAATTATGCAAATTAGCATGGCCGATATGTTTTTTGCAAGAAAGGTGGTAACCCTAGCCATGCCCCGTACAGGAGACTCTGTGGATAGGGGATAAGTTGTATTTCTTCAAGTACCCCTTTCTGTTCCCATCATGTTTTGTGAACATAAAGTACCCAGCACATGTGCCTTAGGCCTCCATTAAACCTATGGACATCAAAATAATGGGGGAGATTTATGAAAACCTGTGTGGAGGACAAGTTGCCCAGTTGCCCATAGCAACCAATCAGATTACTTTCATTTTTCAGAGACCTTTTTTTTTTTTTTAAATAAAGAAGCGAGCTGATTGGTTGCTATGGGCAACTTCTCCTCTGCACAGGTTTTGATAAATCTCCCCGAATGTCCTTTTTGGCCTCTATTGGAGGGGTATATCTAAGCATAGCTTTTTTGTTTTACATAAGAAAGCAAAGTAAACTATATATATATATATATATATATATATATATATATATAAATAAAAAAGCAAAAAACATTGTGGTCGATGGCCGACGTACAGCTGCCAACAATAGAATCTCTGATTCCGTGGCACGCTATGCCAATAGCCGTAGGATATACAAGAGACTCCTGTTTATCCCCGGCCTCCCTGCTCCTGTACCTTGAGCGGCTTTGTATACAGTAAAATATACATTCCCTCTTAATTTACCAACCTGGTCAGGTGACTCTGGGCAACATTACCCACTTTTAAAATGGTCGGGGCTACGTGGCTATACTATATGGCAGTGTTTTCCAAACAGGGTGCCTCCAAAATGTTGCAAAACTACAACTCCCAGCATGCCCGGACAGCCATAGGCTGTCCGGGCATGCTGGGAGTTGTAGTTTTGCAACACCTGGAGGCACCTTGGTTGGGAAACACTGCTATATGGCTATACAGCTCTTTCACTCCTTCATTGTATAGCTCCGAACCCCACATTTTTTCCAGTGGAGTACCCCTTTAATATGAGCAGACTTCTACTTGAAGCTCATGGGTCCCATTGGATATGTTTGATAGGAAAAGGTAATTTGCTCCCCCTTAGAAACCAGAGCCAGGTTCAGCTTCTACCCCTGCACGTCCTCCTCCTTCGCTACTTTCTTTTTTTTTAATTCTTTGTGAACAGTTTTGAGTTTCCTTGCATGTTCCCATGTGTATGTGAAGGTTTCTATTCCCAAAAAAAAAAAAAAAGAGAAGGGCATTTGCTCACTTTTTTTCCACTAACTGAGCCTCTATTCAAGAAAAGCCATCAGCCAGGAGTAATAGCAGATGAGGACTTCCAAGGGTGGGATGGGGTTCAACGGCACTGACCAAGAACAAGCACTGTCACGATTCGGCAGGCTGGAGGTGGATCCTCTGTGCCAGAGAGGGATAGGCGTGGACCGTGCTAGTGGACCGGTTCTAAGCTGCTACTGGTTTTCACCAGAGCCTGCCGCAAAGCGGGATGGTCTTGCAGCGGCGGTAGCAACCAGGTCGTATCCACTAGCAACGGCTCAACCTCTCTGACTGCTGAAGATAGGCGCGGTACAAGGGAGTAGACAAGAGCAAGGTCGGACGTAGCAGAAGGTCGGGGCAGGCAGCAAGAATCGTAGTCAATATGGCAATAGCAGGAGGTCAAGTACACAGTATGGACAAACACAGTAAACGCTTTCTCTAGGCACTAAGGCAACAAGATCCGGCAAGGGAGTGCAGGGGCAGTGAGCAGATATAGTCTGGGAGCAGGTGGGAGCCAATTAAGCTAATTGGGCCAGGCACCAATCATTGGTGCACTGGCCCTTTAAGTCTCAGAGAGCTGGCGCGCGCGCGCCCTAGAGAGCGGAGCCGCGCGCGCCAGCACATGACAGCAGGGGACCGGGACGGGTAAGTGACCTGGGATGCGATTCGCGAGCGGGCGCGTCCCGCTGTGCGAATCGCATCCCCGACGGCCATGACAGTGCAGCGCTCCCGGTCAGCGGGACTGACCGGGGCGCTGCGGGGAGAGAGACGCCGTGAGCGCTCCGGGGAGGAGCGGGGACCCGGAGCGCTAGGCGTAACAAGCACGTCAGGAAAGATGAAGAAGGTGTATTGAATGAAAGAATGCGACTCGTTTCACCGCGCTTGCGCAGTTTCATCAGGCATCCCTAATGCCTGATGAAACCGTACAAGTGCGGTGAAACGCGTCACATTCTTTCATTCAATACACCTTCTTCAACTTACCTGATGTGCTTGTTCCTGGTCAGCGCCGTTGAACCCCATCCCACCCTTGGAAGTCCTCATCTATACGGTGTCCATTTTAGGACATCGTCAGTTGTCAGCCATAACTCCGTCCTCCGTCAGGTGAAACAGCGTCCCGCCTCCTCCCACGGGCCAATCTCCTTCAGGCGTCAACCGCAACTTCCTCCTCCCTCCTTTGTCATCCTAAAGTCTCTCATCCGAAACTCCGTCATCCCTCAGACGAAAAACTTTCCTGCCGTGTAGCAGAGCCGAGTCAGTGTCGGCTCCCTGCTCTACGGGTTCTGCTGTACACGCTATTCAGTGCCGGCTCTGCTATACAGACTCTGTAGCACATGTAGTCTCTGTAGTACACACGTGCAAGTTTCACAGTTTCGACTCTGCTATACATGCCATGCAGCGTCGACTCTGCTATGTGGCAGGAAGCTGCGTCTGAGGGAGAATCTTCTGAGGCATGACGGCGTTTTGGACGAGGGAGTTTCGGATGAGGGAGGAGGGAGTTGTTGCTGAAGGATGAATGTGATTGGTGTGAGGGAGGAGGCGGGACAACGTTTCACCTGATGGAGGATGTTGTGGCTGAAGGATTACACCGATTGGTGTGAGGGAGGAGGCGGGACGCCGTTTCACCTGATGGAGGACGGACTTGCAGCTGATGACTGACGATGTCCTAAAGTGGACACCGTACATCTGCTATTGCTCATTTGGTCGGGGAGGCCGTAGACCGGGCTTTACGCTGAGAATTGTTGTGTGTGAGTCCACACAACCACCTATGGTAAGAGTTCCTCATTACATTGGTGGATTACCTAAAGGCGGTTTTAGGCTATGGAGCACTCTTCTATTTTGTTTTAATAATCAGCCAAGAGTAGACAACATGATAGGGCGGAGACTTTGGGATGATGGGATTTCCAATGGGATGGTCACAAATAACCCATTAGATCTTATTGAGTTGACAATGATGAGGACAAAGGGGACGTGCACATGTTCTGTATGGATGGAAGGTAGACCTCAAAATAATCTCCCCCATGGAGCCCAACAAACCCAAATCCAAGTGTAGGTACCATGGTGGTAGACCATCTAGCTGTTATGGGGCTGTTGGAGAGAGGGGGCCCCGTCCTGGTTGGTCCCGGTACTTTTTCTATTGGTAAGAAACTGTGCAGAACCCTTCTCTTCAGGGAACTGCATTGTCTGCAAATTAATGGAGGGGGGGGGGGGGGGGGGAATAAACCCCAGACCTTTCTGTCATGGGGGCAATATCAGTGATATTTGCTATGGGGCCCACCTTCATTTATGTACACCTCTGCCCAGGGGCGGACACAGACAGTAGAGGGCCCCTGTGCAAAGAATGTGCCTCCCCCCCCCCTCCCCAGGTAGTACATTTTGTAGGTAGGCAGGTAGTACGTTTGCTGGGTAGACAGGTAGTGTGTTTGCTAAGAAGACAAGTAGTATGTCTGCAGGTAGTACATTTGCTAGTTAGGTAGGTAGAACATTTTCTAAGTAGGTAGGCAAGTAGTAAGTTTGCTAGTTATTTAGGCAGGTAGTAAGTTCAGTAGGTAGGTAGGTAAAAGGTTTGGGTGCTAGGTAGGTAGGCAGGTTATATGTTTGCTAGGTAGGCAGGCAATACATTTGCTAGGTAGGCAGGAAAAGCGTTTGCTAGGCAGGTAATACGTTTGGTTGGTAGGTAGGTGTATGTTTGGTTGGTAGGTGGGTAGGCAGACAGGCACCAGTTGATTTGAAGAAAAAAAAAAAAACATTTCCCACCGGAGTACCCCTTTAAGCCATGTTCACACCACAAGATTCCGCACGAAATTCTGCCCATATACTTTAATGTGACTCCGCTGTCCTGTTCAAACAGCAGAATTTCCGCATCCACAATATTTTAAGACCTGTCTTTAAATTTTGCGAAATTGGGCGGCGGAGTCCCATTGAACTTCGCCGAAATTCCGTAATTCCGTTCCGCAAACATTGCTGGAACTCCGCTTTGTGAACATAGCCTTGGGCCATGCGCACATGGCAAAAATGTTACAGAAAGTCTGCCTGGAAAATATGACATTACGCAAATAGCATGGTCCGCCGGCACTAGGACCAATCGGAAATGCGCTGTCTTTATAGACGGCAATGCATGTTCATTCTTTCAGCGGAGACCAGAATTGGAATTTTCACTGCCTAAAACACGGGCAGACATTCCGCAAATAGCATGTTTGGCTGGTGTTAGGACTGCTTGGAAATGCGCCGTCTCCATAGACCAGTGTTTCCCAACCAGGGTGCCTCCAGCTGTTGCAAAACTACAACTCCCAGCATGCCCTGACACCCAACGGCTGTCAGGGCATGCTGGGAGTTGTAGTTTTGTAACAGCTGGATGCACACTGGTTTTGAAACACCGCCATAGACAGCAATGCATTATTCTGCCGAAATGTATTTATGTGTATAGTGCAGCAGAATCCCATTGAAAACAATGGGACTCTGCTGCAACTGAATTTCCAAGTGGAATAAACTATATATCTAAAAAAAAATATATATATATATATATACATTGTGGTCGATGGCCGACTCACAATAGAATCTCTGATTCCGTGGCACGCTATGCCAATAGCTGTAGGATATCAAAGAGACTCCTGTTTATCCCCGGCCTCCCTGCTCTTGAGCGGCTTTGTATACAGTAAAATATACATTCCCTCTTAATTTACCAACCTGGTCAGGTGACTCTGGGAAACATTACCCACTTTTAAAATGGTCGGGGCTATGTGGCTATACTATATGGCAGTGTTTCCCAACCAGGGTGCCTCCAGATGTTGCAAAACTACAACTCCCAGCATGCCCTGACAGCCAAAGGCTGTCCGGGCATGCTGGGAGTTGTAGTTATGCAACAGCTGGAGGCACACTGGTTGTGAAACACCACCATAAACAGCAATGCATTATTCTGCCAAAATTTCTTTATGTGTATGGTACAGCAGAATCCCATTGAAAACAATGGGACTCTGCTGCAACGGAATTTCCAAGTGGAATTTTTGCACCGTCATACGAATTGTATATATATATATATTTTTTTTTTTTTTTTTTTTTTTTTTTTTTTTTTCTGTGCGGCAATCCCAAGATTTGTTTTGTGGGTATTACCCCGGGAAAATTTATTTTTTATTTTTGTTTGCATAAATTGGAATGCTTTGCAGTTTATAAATGACCCATAATATGTTGTATGAATCATAAACTGACTGCACTGGTAACAGAGCCAAGTGAATGGGAGAAAACACAGACACACCCAAGGACTTTTTCTTATTAAGCCGCAGAGTATGTTGTAATAGAGAGTAATGTATTCACACATCTTTCCAGAAATATTTGACAGCCAGGTCTTTGCCTACTCAGGATTTCTGATGTTTATGTTGTGCTGGGATCTGATTCACATAACCAAGGCGGTCGCCCTCGTCCTAAATATTTTGCAAACTTCTTTTTCCTAATTTTTTGGTAAGTCCTCTATTTATGGGACAACTCAGGGGCAAAAACAGTACATGGGCCCATCAGTAATTGTGGGCTATAGGATTGATTAGGTTCACCACCTACATGCAATGTAATAGACAGTATAAAGTTGCTATCTGTTTTTAGGGTGTTTTACTGGTCCATTGGCTCTTGTACAGGTATCACCTATGGTATGTCAGCCCTTGAACTCATATCTTGCCTTCATATCCCGACCTCTTATTCTGTCCTCATATCTTGTCCTCATATCCCGTCCTCATATCTTGTACTCATATCCCATTCTCATATCCCATCCTTACATCCCGTCCTCATATCCAGTCCTCATGTCCCATTGTCCTATCCCATCCTCATATCACAACCTCATATCCTGACCTCATATCCCGTCCTCATATTCTGACCTCATATCCCCACCTCTTATCCCATCCTCATATCCCATTCTCATATCCTGACCTCATAAAACTTCCTCATATCCCGACCTCATATCCTGTCCTCATTCCCCTCCTCATATCCCATTCTCCTATCCTGTCCTCATATCTCATCCTCATATCCCATCCCCATATCCTGTCCTCATATCCCATCTTCATCACCAATCCTCATATCCCGTCCTCATATCCTGTCCTCATATCCCATCCCCATATCCCGTCCTCATATCCCGTCCTCATCACCAATCCTCATATCCCGTCCTCATATCCTGTCCTCATATCCCATTCTCATATCCAGACCTCATATCCCGACCTCATATCCCGTCCTCATCACCAATCCTCATATCCCGTCCTCATATCCTGTCCTCATATCCCGTCCTCATATCCCATCCTCATCACCCATCCTCATATCCCGTCCTCATATCCTGTCCTCATATGCCATTCTCATATCCAGACCTCATATCCCATCCTCATATTCCGCCCTCATATTCCGTCCTCATATTCCGTCCTCATATCCCGACCTCATATACCTTCCTCATATCCCATCCTCATATCCCGCCCTCATATGCTGTACTTATATCCCGACCTCATATCCCATCCTCATATCCCAACCTCATATCCCGTCCTAATATCCTGTCCTCATATCCCATCCTCATATCCCGTCCTCATATCCCAACCTCATATCCCAACCTAATATCTCATCCTCATATCCTGTCCTCATATTCTGACCTCATATCCCCACCTCTTATCCCGTCCTCATATCCCATTCTCATATCCTGACCTCATAAAACTTCCTCATATCCCGACCTCATATCCTGTCCTCATTCCCCTCCTCATATCCCATTCTCCTATCCTGTCTTCATATCTCGTCCTCATATCCCATCCTCATATCCCGTCCTCATATCCCGTCCTCATCACCAATCCTCATATCCCGTCCTCATATCCTGTCCTCATATCCCATTCTCATATCCAGATCTCATATCCCGACCTCATATCCCCTCCTTATATCCCATTCTCATATCCCTACCTCATATCCCGTCCTCATATTCCGACCTCATATCCCCACCTCTTATCCCGTCCTCATATCCCATTCTCATATCCTGACCTCATATCCCATCCTCATCAACCATCCTCATATCCCGTCCTCATATCCTGTCCTCATATGCCATTCTCATATACAGACCTCATATCCCGACCTCATATCCCCTCCTTATATCCCATCCTCATATCCCGACCTCATATACCTTCCTCATATCCCGCCCTCATATGCTGTCCTTATATCCCGACCTCATATTCCATCCTCATATCCCCTCCTCATATCCCGTCCTCACATCCTGTCCTCATATCCCCTCCTCATATCCCATCCTCATATCCCCTCCTTATATCCCGTCCTCATATCCCGTCCTCATATCCCGACCTCACATTCTTTCTTCATATCATGTCCTCATATCATGTCCTCATATCCCGACCTCATATCCCATCCTCATATCCCGTCCTCATATCTAATCCTCATATCCCGTCCTCATATCTAATCCTCATATCCCGTCCTCATATCTAATCCTCATATCCCGTCCTCATATCCCGACCTCATATTTTGTCCTCACATCCTGTCCTCATATTCCATCTTATTTTTAGTTGACATGTAAGTAAAGATTGAACAAATGTTATCAAAATATCTCCAGCCATTGGGAAGTTATGCTGGAAAATACTTTTTTCCTTCACCGTGTGTCTGGCGTTTTATATTTTCCTTCTTGACTCCCAGCTAACACCTGGCTGCAGGTTTTTGGCCCAAAAAATGCCATCCTTTTTTGGGTGTTTTTTGTCCAGAAACACCAAGTGTAACAGTTACTTTGGTGATATGGAGGCTTGAAGTAATTGTACAGTACTGACAGGGAAGCAATAGCGCCACCTGTGAACACATTCTTGTCTGTACCCAATTCATTGCTCTCAGAGGGGGACACAATATTGGCGCAGACACGATACATTTTCTTGGCTAACAAAAGTAAAACACAACAAATGATGTGACACGGTTGGTCTGTACCCAGCTATTCTGAGAAAAGGATGGAGCAATGACAACCTTATCCTTTGGGCAAATACCGCGGCTGCCGTTCCAGCTGGTAACCTTGGAACACGAAAATGTTTTGGAAAGTTTTCTGGTGGAGTTGGAAATGTTTGCACGTTATCATATATTAGATAATCATTTCTGGGGAAGTGTTGCTGATTTTATTGAGAATAATCCTGAATTGTAGACTGCCTATTGTGAGAAAATCATTGGCGGAGATAATAGAGTTTGACATTGAGCAGATATTAATGTAAAACATATTCCGTATATAGCGTAACGCGTGAGAATGTTCATCTCCTGCTTACAGGGACAGATCAGTGTATGAGCAATAGAGGAGACTGCCCCAATACCTGCACCAATAAAGCCCATTGGGCCCTCTGAGACCTAACAATGCACCACCCTAATGCAGATATCAAAACAACAATTTCTTCTCCTAAATTGTCCTGTTTTCATTGACAATTCACAGCGCATAAAATAAACGATTATTTAGGGACCGTATAGTAGGGATCGACCGATACCGATACTCTGTGGAGGTTAGGGCTGATAGCCGATAACTTATACTGATATTCCGGTATAAGTTATCAGCTATTTATCCCCCCCCCCCCGACAACACCGCTTTTGCGGTGCCAGAGACTGCCACCCGCTTCTCTCCCCCTGCCTGTTCTGGGGTCCTCCTGAGTCCTATCACCGACACCCCCCCCCTGCAACCCGCGCATAGCACCCCCCCAGCACCGCGCCCCCCCACCGCACCGCTCCGGCCAGAGACCGCCACCCGCTTCTCTCCCCCTGCCTGTCCTGGGGTCCTCCTGAGTCCTATCACCGACACCCCCCCCCCTGCAACCCACCCCCCCCCCCCGCATAGCACCCCCCCCAGCACTGCGCCCCCCCCCCCCCCACTGCACCGCTCCGACCAGAGACCGCCATCCGCTTCTCTCCCCCTGCCTGTCCTGGGGTCCTCCTGAGTCCTATCACCGACACCCCCCCCTGCAACCCCCCCCCCCGCATAGCACACCCCCCCCCAGCACCGCGCCGCTCCGGCCAGAGACCCTATTGCCTCCCCCATTCCCGGTTTTATATTTACCGGTTCCCTGGGCCTGCTCTATTTCTGTCTCCGGTGGCGTCCTCCTGAGCTGTCACTGTGCGCAATCACGGTGACGTTGCCTTGAGGACGTCACTCGTCAATGCGCTGTGCAGCGCACAGCGTAACACAGGACGGCGCAGGAGCCAGAAATAGCGTGGACCCCGGGCCCCGGGAACAGATAATTATAAAACCGGGGATGGGGGAGGCAATAGGGCAGCGGTCCGGGCAGTGCGGTGGGGGGTGCGGCGTGGCGCAGTGCGGTGGTGGGGTGCAGCGCGGTGCAGTGCGGTGGTGGGGTGTGGGGTGCGGTGCGGTGGTCGGGGTGCGGTGCGGTAGGGGCATTATCGGATTATCGGCAAGGTAATTGCCCATACTGATAACGTCCAAAATCGTGAATATCGGCCGATAATATCGGCCAAACCGATAATCGGTCGATCCCTACCATATACAGTTATTTTTTGTGTACTAAAAGGGATATCCCTACTTTAGACATCTTATGCCCTGTTCAAAAAATGGGGGATAAGATGTATGATCACAGGGGTCCCGCCGCTTGGGACCCCCGCGATCTCGGTGCAGCCCCCGGCATTCTGTGCTGGGTGCTGCCTCCGAGACAGGGACATGATGTCATGGCCACGACCATCCATTCATGTCTATGGCAGTCACGCCCCCTCTCATAGACATGAATGGAGGGGCGTGGCCTTGACCGTGACGTCATGTCCCCGTCTCGGAGGCAGCACCCGATACAGAATGCCGTGGGCTGCACCAAGATCGTGGGGGTTTTGGATAGGAGATAATATGTATAAAGCCGGAATACCCCTTTAGTGATGGTTTATATATGTCCCATAGGGTGGTATAACTGGTGCAATGTATATCCAAGAAGGAGGAGAAAGCTGGACAAGGACCCCTCTGCCTACACTAATCTCTTCATTAACCTACAGTCAGAGTTAGCACTATGCGGCTCGACATATCACAACATAGGCCATGTGTATAGGGTATAATGGCGACCAACTTCTCACGCATCTGCCTAAAAAGTGTAACGCCTTATTCTGTTTTGAAAAGACTGTGATATGGATATGGATAGAACCGGATATGCACAGAATATTTAGTAAAGTTGCATGTTTTCCGTAGTTGTCCGGAGTTTCCATTCCTGCACTCCCCACTACCGGGACAAGACCATTGACAAAAGGATTGTTGGGCTTAAAGGGGACCCTCAGGTTATCTATACAAGCCTGCCACGTGACATCACCTTCTACATCCCTGAGGGACTACTACTTCCAGCTATCAACCCCTTGAATACCATAACTGTATCATGGCTCGCTCCATCAGATGCCGTGTTAGGGTGCGTCCACATGGAGTAATTCAAGAGGAATTTACTTGAGTCATTCCTCTTGAATTCTCCGCTCGAAATTAATTCTCATCTCCTCTGCCCATTGACTTTAATGTTTTTATTCCGCTGTCCTGTTCACACTACGGAAATTCTGCTAGCGGAATTCCAACGCTGAATTCTGCTCCGCTTGAAGAATGAGCATGCTCATTCTTCAAGCGGAATCCACTAGCAGAAATCAATAGAAGTCAATGGTAAAAAAATGTGTGCAGATTTTGCGCGGAATTTGCGCAGAACTGGCTGAAAAAACCCTTCACGTCTTTCTCCCCCATTTCCGCGCACAATTCCGCGCAAAATTCTGTGCGAAAATAAAATTCTTTTTTCCGCCCGTAAATTTTTCGGCGTGAATTACTCTTGATTTCCTCCGTGTGAACGCACCCTTAGGGTATGTTCACACTACGGATATGTCGCGCGGAGATTCAGCATTCAGCGAGCGGAGATTCAGCCTGGGACCCGGCGGCGGCGGTAGGACCGTGCGGCACTGCACCGTCACCATTGACCACTATGCAGTGCTCGCGGACTTCTGCGCAAAGATAAAAACGTTCTTTCTCTGCGCGGAACAATTTCAGCGGCGTAATTTTCCGCCGCCGAAACTCCACAGTGGGAACGGGTCTCGCGGACGACTCATTCACACTGACGCTAACGTTCACGCGGGAATTCTGCAGTGTGAACATACCCTTATAGCAATCTTCTTCATTTCCTTCTAGAGTGGAATACGGTATCTATGAAATGTGGCGCAATGTGGAGGCTCCATATGGCCCAAGGATGTGGCACCTCCATGGCGGCATGGTACTGCAATCAATGCTTTCATTGGTAAATTTCCTTCCCTCCTGCCACCTCATTTGCCCCATTTGGCCAACCGGAATTGAGCTTTGGATAGACTTTGACAAAAATCAATTATTTGCCAGTGTCATTGTGAAACTTAATTTCTGGCATTAAATTAATGTGTTATTATTCAATCTCTCTTGAGCAACAGTCTGAGCCTTCACATAGGGAAGTGGTGACATGTGACATGTCCTGGTACACGGTGTCATTGCAGGACAGGCACATCTAACAACACCAATCTCATCCCTTACCAAACCTTGGTTGAATAGGTGGATGAACCATGGATTTGGTTGCTCTTGCGGCTTCAGGTCTCTACTAGTGTTGAGCGGCATAGGCCATATTCGAATTCGCGATAATTCGTGAATATATGGATGAATATTCGTCATATATTCGCTAAATTCGCATATATCCGTAATATTCGCGTTTTATTTTCGCACATGCGAAAATTTGTATATGCGAAAATTAGCATATGTGAAAATTCCTACGCCAGTACGTTTTTTTGCCATACGGTTTTCTTTAGAAAAACGGATTGAAAACAGTATGGCAAAAACGTAGTGTGAACCCAGCCTGAGGCTGGGTTCACACTACGTTTTTGCCATACTGTTTTCAATCCGTTTTTCTAAAGAAAACCGTATTCCAAATAAACGGATGGAACAGTATGGAAAAAAGTAAACCGTATGCGTTTTTAAACAGTATACTGTTTTTAAAAGTGCATACAGTTCTGTCTGTTTAAAAAAAAAAAAAAAAAAAAAAACATACGTTTTTGAAAATTTTGTCCATTTTTAATGGGAGGGGTCTTGGGTGGGGACTTTAGGATTCAAATGCGCATGTGCAAAGTAAAAACGTATACGTTTTTCCCGTATGGAACCGTATACATGTGCGTTTCCCATTGACGTCTATGTAAAAAAAAAACGTATGCGGTTGCAGTACGGTTTTTAAAACGGAGTCAAAACCGTGGTTGACCATGATTTTGTCTCCGGTTTAAAAACCGTACTGCAACCGCATACGTTTTTTTTTAACATGGACGTCAATGGGAAACGCACATGTATACGGTTCCATACGGGAAAAACGTATACGTTTTTACTTTGCACATGCGCATTTGAATCCTAAAGTCCCCACCCATTAAAAATGGACCAAATTTTCAAAAACGTATGTTTTTTTTTTTAAATAAAAACTGACGGAACTGTATGCACTTAAAAAAACAGTATACTGTTTAAAAACGCATACGGTTTACTTTTTTCCATTCTGTTCCATCGTTTTTTTTTTGCCATACGGTTTTCTTTAGAAAATAACGGATTGAAAACAGTATGGCAAAAACGTAGTGTGAACCAAGTCTCACACAGTAGTATTGGAGTCTTCTTTACACCACACAAGCTGGAAGCAGAGAGGGATGATCACTGTGATGTGTACTGGGAAAAAAATAAAAATAAACGAATATTCGTAATTACGAATATATAGTGCTATATTCGTGAATATTCGCGAATTCGCGAATATGCGATATTCGCGAATAAAATTCGCATTGCGAATATTCGCGAGCAACACTAGTCTCTATCCATTCTCTTACTTATTGCGGAAGCATAAGCCAAGCTCCAATGCGAAATTAATAATAATTTATTCAAAGTTACATGCTGTTTATAATACAGTCGTCCCTCAAGTTACAATATTAATCGGTTCCAGGTCGACCATTGTATGTTGAATCCATAACTCTATGGAAACCTGGTAATTGGTTCTGAAGCCACCAAAATGTCATCCAAAAATAGGAAAAAGTGAGGATTAAAGGGGTTATCCAGGAAAAAACTTATATATATATATATATATATATATATATATATAAATCAACTGGCTCCAGAAAGTTAAACAGATTTGTAAATTACTTCTATTAAAAAATCTTAATCCTTTCAGTACTTATGAGCTTCTGAAGTTAAGGTTGTTCTTTTCTGTCTAAGTGCTCTCTGATGACACGTGTCTCGGGAAACGCCCAGTTTAGAAGAGGTTTACTATGGGGATTTGCTTCTAAACTGGGCGTTTCCCGAGACACGTGTCATCAGAGAGCACTTAGACAGAAAAGAACAAGCTTAACTTCAGAAGCTCATAAGTACTGAAAAGATTAAGATTTTTTAATAGAAGTAATTTACAAATCTGTTTAACTTTCTGGAGCCAGTTGATATATTGAAAAAAAAAGTTTTTTCCTGGATAACCTCTTTAAATAGAAATAAGTAGATAACTAATATAGATAAAAGTAAGAAAGATCTGCTGGAAGCTGTAAATCACTGTCTATTTCAGTGTTTTACAACCAGGGTGCCTCCAGCTGTTGCAAAACTACAACTCCCAGCATGCCCGGACAGCCAAAGGCTGTCCGGGCATTCTGGGAGTTGTAGTTTTGCAACAGCTGGAGGCACCCTGGTTGGAAAATGCTGAAATAGACAGAGATTTACAAGAGCTTCTTCAGGGTCCTGTACAGTACACGAAATGTCCTAAAAAAAGTAACATGGAGCCGCCCTTACTTGGTGTCCAAAGGAGCAGCTAACCCTGGTACAGGTTAAAAGTACAGAACATGTAATACCTCCCTGTACTGTAAGGGGCGCTACCAGACAGGAATTCAGTGCATGCACTTTAGGAATACTGGGGTTTTACCAGTGAAATGTCCATTCTGATTGGTCGGTTCTTCCAGCCATTGACATGTTTTGCAGATTCCATTGCATTGTATGTTGAGTCTGGTTTCAAGTTACAATGGTCCAGAAAAGACCATTGTATGTTGAAACTATTGTATGTTGAGGCCATTGTAAGTTGAGGGATCACTGTACTGGTCTTATATGGTAGACAGTCATTTGGGTCCTCCATGGCACCAGAGCTCAGGTGTGTCTGCACCCCATGTAGTTCTGTAACCTACCTGGCACTGTATGCTATAGTTGCCTAGTTATAGTTGAAACAAATGCATCCCGGATGAAGTCACATTTAAAGGGGTACTCCGGTGGAAAACTTTTTTTTTTTTTTTTTTAAATCAACTGGTGCCGGAAAGTTAAACAGATTTGTAAATTACTTCTATTAAAAAATCTTAATCCTTCCAGTACTTATTAGCTGCTGAATACTACAGAGGAAATTCTTTTCTTTTTGGAACACAGAGCTCTCTACTGACATCATGACCACCGTGCTCTCTGCTGACATCCCTGTCCATTTTAGGAACTGTCCAGAGCAGCATATGTTTTCTATGGGGATTTTCTCCTACTCTGGGCAGTTCTGAAAATGGACAGAGATGTCAGCAGAGAGCACTGTGGTCATGATGTCAGAAGAGAGCTCTGTGTTCCAAAAAGAAAATAGTTTCCTCTGTAGTATTCAGCAGCTAATGATTACTGGAAGGATTAATATTTTTTAATAGAAGTCATTTACAAATCTGTTTGACTTTCTGGTACCAGTTGATTAAAAAAAAAAAAAAAAGTTTTCCACCGGAGTACCCCTTTAAACCCTGCACTTCGTGGCATTCATTGTCTGAGTGTCTTTGTCCCGGCCTCTTGACCTGATTTCTGGTTCCCATTCCTCTGCTTCTCTGATGTATTGGTTGCCAAGTTCCCATCCCACTCTCCTGCTTGACCTCTAGCTAACTTAGCTTTTCATGCTAGTTCCTTTAAAGGTCTACTCCGGTGAAAAACTTTTTTTTTTTAAATCAACTGGTGCCAGAAAGTTAAACAGATTTGTAAATTACTCCTATTAAAAAATCTTAATCCTTCCTGTACTTATTAGCTGCTGAATACTACAGAGGAAATTATTTTCCGTTGGAAACACAGAGCTCTCTGCTGACATCTCTGTCCATTTATAGGAACTGTCCAGGGTAAAAGGAAATCCCCATAGCAAACATATGCTATTCTGGACAGTTCATAAAATGGACAGAGATGTCAGCAGAGAGCACTGTGCTCATGATGTCAGCAGAGAGCTCTGTGTTTCAAACGGAAAATAATTTCTACTGTAGTATTCAGCAGCTAATAAGTACAGGAAGGATTAAGACTTTTTAATAGAAGTAATTTACAAATCTGTTTAACTTTCTGGCACCAGTTGATAAAAAAAAAAAAAAAAAAGTTTTTCACCGGAGTACCCCTTTAATTATGATCAGTGGAGTACCCTGCAGCAAATACTGTACCTCAATGACAGTACCGTAGTTGACTACGCTTTTGTATACAGTAAAATTAAGAGTAGTGAAACAAAAAGTAGTGAGATGGGAGACACAAAGCGCAGTGTGAGCCCAGCCTGATCCCTATTGATGTTAATAGGAGATGAGGAAACTAATGTTAAAGGGGTTCTCAACCATAAGGTGACTTTAGCACTTACCTGCCAGACAGTAATGGACATGCTTAGGAAAGATCCATGCTTGTGAGTCCACCATAACACTGCTGCTTTCTTTTTTTTGAACTGGCTATTTCCTGTTGGAGTTTCTTCTCTCCAACTACAAGTCCCAGGAACTCTTGTTTGTAAGGTTAGGTTCACACTACGGAATTTCTGCCTGTAATTCCGCTTTGAAATTGCAGGCGGAAATTCTGCTTACTAAAATGTATAGTGTAGTGAAATGGGTTTCCGTTCACAAATTCACACTTCGGAATTTGTGAAGCGGAATGTGTGAACGGAAAATCCGCTTGAAAATTTCCGCCTGAAGAATGGCGTTGCTCATTCTTCAGGCGGAAATACTTGCGGAACACAATGCAGTCTATTGGAGATAGAGTCGGTGCTGGCCGCACTCGGAATCCCCGGGCGGAACTTTTCTGCCCGGAGTTTCCGCAGTGTGAACCTAGACTAATGGTGAAGTCACTTTTCTGTCTCCCACACATCAGCCACCCCGCCCATTGAAGCCCACCTGAGCTCCCTTCCATGCTGTGCTCGAAACTACAATTCTCTGTAGCCCTGTGGAGAATGATCTCCCTCCCATCCAGCGGTCACTACACCCATTGAAGCACAGACAGGCTCCCTTTCAACACCTGGCTAGGGATGTATGATGGTATCATCCAGTAATAATAGTAATAATAATAATAATAGTGGTCCTGGTGTGGTGGAATAATCCGTCTCTCGTATAGTGGTGTTATTGGTGATATTGGCTGTGTATCGGGGTTTTTATTCCGTATCACTATGGTAGTATTATCCAGTAACTATATGGTGGTAATGTTAGTGGTAATGGTATGGCACAGTTTTTTTTTATATTCCTTGTATATTGGTGTTATTAATGATATTGATCACTGTATAGTGTTTTATTATTTCCCAACAGTATGATAGTAGTAGTCACTGCAGTAGTAATATGTCCTGCCTGCACCCCCTGGTTAGCAGTGATGCATACACTGTATGCATTGCCGCTCATTTACTGAGACAGTAGCTTACTGGGGGCTGCTGTGGCATCATTATGTGGGCATTTAAATAAATAATTATAAGTGCCCTTTTTTTTCACTTCAAGGGGTACTCCGCCGCTCAGCGTTTGGAATGCTGGAGCCGGCGACAGGACCTGGTGACGTCATAGCCCTGCCGCCTCATGACGTCATGCCCTGCACCCTCAATGCAAGTCTATGGGAGGGGGGCGTGACAGCGTCACGCCCCCCTCCCTTAGACTTGCATTGAGGGGGTGGGGGGTGACATCATGAGCTGTCACACCCCTTCCCATAGACTTGCATTGAGGGGGGTGGGGGGGGGAGTTACATCATGAGCTGCCACACCCCCTCCCATAGACTTGCATTGAGGGGGTGGGGGGTGACGTCATGAGCTGTCACACCCCCTCCCATAGACTTGCATTGAGGGGGTGGGGGGGTGACATCAGGAGCTGTCACACTCCCCCTCCCATAGACTTGCATTGAGGGGGTGGGGGGTGACATCATGAGCTGTCACACCCCCTCCCATAGACTTGCATTGAGGGGGTGGGGGGTGACATCATGAGCTGTCACACCCCCTCCCATAGACTTGCATTGAGGGGGGTGGGGGGGTTACATCATGAGCTGCCACACCCCCTCCCATAGACTTGCATTGAGGGGGTGGGGGGTGACGTCATGAGCTGTCACACCCCCCTCCCATAGACTTGCATTGAGGGGGTGGGGGGTGACGTCATGAGCTGTCACCCCCCCCTCCCATAGACTTGCATTGAGGGGGCAGGGTGTGATGTCATGAAGGGGCGGGGCTCCCGACTCCAGCGTTCGGAACGAGCTCCCAACTCCAGCGTTCGGAACAGTTTGTACCAAATGCTGAGCAGTGGAGTACCCCTTTAATCCCATGCCCCCCCCCAAAAAAAATGTCTGTGCACGCCCCTGGTACAAAATATTGTAGAGGGTCAGAATTTGGTGGCGTTTTGTGCTACAGTGTGGACAGTATATGTGATGCATCAGCAAGAACTGTAAATGATTTACAACTATAAGTGTCAGGCAAGGATAAGGCTATGTGTAAAATCTCAGCCGTGCCCTTATAATAATCACATAGGAGGAGCAGATAAACATTAGAGGTGATTATACAATATTGTACAATGATAATAGTTGCATCACCGTCTGTAATTGTTCATGTGCAATTAAATAAACATCAACCACCACTTATGTTCACACCAGTTCAATCCAGCGTCTCCGACATTGGGAAACCAACGAGCCTTCCACCAGTTACCATGTCCCACGTGGTAGGAAATGCCATAAAAATGGCCCAGTTACATTGGTGAAACCCATAAAAATGTATGATGAAGACCTCGTAAATTGACAGAACCTGGCGTTATGTTGAGGCTCATCTCCAGTCATCTCCAGTCATTTTACATTGATGATATCCTTGTTTACTGTCGGTAATGATAGGGCTGAAAAATTGCAAAATCAAGATTTCCACATTCCTTATTTTTAAGGATTTAATTTCGTTCTCACGATTATTTACAGCTACAAACTCCAAAAGCTTCTCCTCCTGGGTGGGGCTTATTAGTGGGATAGTTGTCAATGCTGCCACCTGCTGTCTGGGAAAGGAATTGATGGCCTGACCACACTTAAAGGAGATATCCAGTGCTGAAAAACTTATCCCCTATCTTAAGGATAGGGGATAAGTTTCAGATCGCGGGGGGTACGACCACTGCCCCCCCCCCCCCCCCCCCGCGATCTCCTGTAGGGGGCCCCTGCAGCCCGCAGGAAGGGGGCATGTTGACCACCGCAGGAAGCGGCGGCTGACACGCCCACACAATACAACTTTATGGCAGAGCTGGAGCGCTGCCTTCGGCAATCTCCGGCTCTGCCATAGCGATGTATTGAGGGGGCGTGTCAGCCGCCGCTTCGTGCAGGAGATCGGGGGGTAGGGGGGGGGGGTGCCAGTGGTCGGACCCCCCGCGATCTGAAACTTATCCCCTATCCTCAGTTTTTCAGCACTGGACTACCCCTTTAACAGGTATTCCATGAAAAAAAAATTCTTCATATCAACTGGCTCCAGAAAGTTGAACAGATTTGTAAATAACTTCTATTAAAAAAATATTAATCCTACCAGTACGTATCAGCTGCTGAAGTTGAGTTGTTATTTTCTGTCTGACAACAGTGCTCTCTGCTGACACCTCTGTCTATCTCAGGAACTGTCCAGAGTAGCAGCAAATCCCCATAGTAAACCTATCCTGCTCTGGACAGTTCCTGAGACAGGCAGAGGTGTCAGCAGAAAGCACTATGGTCAGACAGAAAAAATAAGAACTCAACTTCAGCAGCTGATAAGTACTGGTAGGATTAAGAATTTTTAATAAAAGTAATTTACAAATCTGTTCAACTTTCTGGAGCCAGTTGATATGAAGAAAAATGTTTTTTCATGGAATGCCCCTTTAAGGCTGGGAAAATGTTTGTCAATTTTAACAGCAAATATGTACATTCCCAGTAAACAGGGGGGCTTGTTACAAGGAACAGTATGGAAGCATCCAGCGTTATTCTTACAATCAAAATGACAAAAACATCATCGAACTCCTTGGAGCCCATTATAAGTCAGGTGCCATTTCTATTCATTATATGACTGATCAGGCACACTGTCATGGCTTCTCTTTTAAATGGAAGCCATTATGCTAATGTGAAAGAATATGTATCCCCTATGCACACGATAGTGGATAAGTGTCTGATCATGGGGGTCTGACTGCTGGGACTCCCCTGCGTTCTCCTGTACGGCACTCTGGCTCTCCTCGCGCACTGAGCGGGGGTATACACACCCCCTTCCATGCAAGATGGTGTGATCGTGAATCTCTGGCTCTCCCATAGAGGAGGTGTGTCAGTGCACGAGAAGAGGCGGAGCGCCGTACAGGTGATTGCAGGGGGTCCCAGCAGTTGGACCCCCGCGATCAGACATCTATCCTTTGGATAGGGGATACATTTTCCTACGTGTGACTATCCCTTTAAAGGGGTACTTTGCTCCTAGATATCTTATCCCCTATCCAAAGTATAGGGGATAAGATATCTGATTGGGGGGGGTCACGCCGCTTGAAACCCCCCCGCGATTTACGTGCAGCACCCAGCATTCTAAACAGTATGTTTAGAATGCTGGGTTCACATGGCGAGGGTCTTGATGTCGTGCCAAGCCTCCTTGTGACGTCATGCCACGCCCACTCCATTCATGTCTATGGGAGGGGGCGTGACGGCTGTCACGCCCCCTCCCATAGACATGAATGGAGGGGGCGTGGCATGACTTCACGACCATGGCCCCGAACCCAGTGTTTGGAACGCAAAGTTCAGAATACTTGGCTGGCGTGCAGGAGGGGTATTAAAGGGGTATTGTCTCATCACGGGGTTCCCGCCGCTGGCACATACAATGCTTTTATATATCCGGTGTCGTTATTACGTCACTACGCACGCCGTGCCGGCGCAGCAGCGTAATAACGTCACCAGAAAGCAAGGCCCGGACCCTGCAGAAGATGCGGAAGAAGCCGGAGGATCCCGAAGAAGACGCCGGAGCAGTGGGACAGCATCGGGAGCCCCTGGGACAGCATCGGGAGTGGTGAGGACCTGGTCCGGAGCGGCGGGGACAGGTGAGTACAGCTTCCTATACTTTACATTGCACGAATCCCTCAACATACGATGGATTCGACAAACAAATTTATTTTCTGTCTGACCACAGTGCTCTCTGCTGACACCCCTGTCCATGTCAAGAACTGTCCGGAACAGGAGAGGTTTGCTATGGGGATTTGCTCCTGCTCTGGACAGTTCCTGACATGGACAGAGGTGTCAGCAGAGAGCACTGTGGTCAGACGGAGAAGAACAAAAGAACTTTCTCTGTAGTATACAGCAGCTGAAAAGTACTGGAAGGATTAAGATTTTTTTAATAGAAGTCATTTACAAATCTGTTTAACTTTCTGGCACCAGTTGATTTAAAATAAATTGTTCTCCACCGGAGTACCCCTTTAAAGGGGTATTCCAGGAAAAAACTTTTTTATTTATATCAACTGGCACCAGAAAGTTAAACAGATTTATAAATTACTTGTATTAAAAAATCTTAATCCTTCCAATAATTATCAGCTGCTGAAGTTGAGTTGTTCTTTTCTGTCTGGCAACAGTGCTCTCTGCTGACATCTCTGCTTGTCTCGGGAACTGCACAGAGTAGGAGAGGTTTGCTATGGGGATTTGCTTCTACTCTGGACAGTTCCCGAGACAGGTGTCATCAGAGAGCACTTAGACAGAAAAGAACAACTCAACCTCAGCAGCTCATAAGTACCGAAAGGATTAAGATTTATTAAGAGAAGTAACTTACAAATTTGTTTAACTTTCTGAAGCCAGTTGATATGTAAAAAAAATTTTTTTTTTCCTGGATAACCCCTTTAAGTCCATGGTAATAGGACAGACAGCCCAGATGCAGAGTCTTTATTTTGGGCCCTTGATCTTTTCCGATTTTCTGCAAACTCTCTCATATCTTTTCCCCTTCCTCCAGGCTTACAAAGTAACCCGGAGTGTCTGCTGCTCTACATATGACGGAATCAAAGGTTCGATTGTCTTTCCTAATCGTTCGGCATGACAAAAAACTGCCAGAAATTCCACCAAAAAAATGCTGCTGGCAGCGTCAAGTGCGATAGAATGTTTGGAAGCCGCTGCCGCAGCCCCAATGTGAGCGTTACTGTTTAAGGATGCAGATGGAATATCTCAAGGCCTTTCTTTCGCAATAATTAAATACACGTGTAGAACCAGGGAATCTGAGGACACCGAAAAACATGAGTAATACAGGAAGCCGGGCGCGCGACGGAGCCAAGAACACAGGGAGGGGAGGAGACTGCGTTACTTTCCTCGCTGAGATGCCTTTTATCTAAGAATATTTTCGATACCGCAAGAAATCTCATTAAGTGAATTTCTGTTTGTATTAGTCAAGGATTCTGCGATGTGACAGATTCTGCAAGTGGCGCCCTGTGCCGCGGTGCCCCTTCGCGTACGTCGGATCACAAGGCGAAGGCTTGGTTACCCAACACTGCAGACATTTAAAATACACACACGTGGCATTGCCAAATGCTGGCATTTATCAGATTACCTGCTCCCTGCCAGCCAACTTGTTCAATGTTTCATTAACACAACGATAATAGTGGTAATATTTCCCTTTGACTTCTTTATTTCTGCACTAGGGACACGCAGTACGGATTGCGATAATCTGAGCCACGTTGCCTCGTAGAGGATTATCATGGGGGGTGGAAATGGATAAGGAACAAAGGAAAATATGAACAAAGGTAACAAGAGTCACTTATCAGAAAAGTCTAATCCTTCCTACAAGTAACATTTAGCAGAGCTGAGATTGTCGTAGAATTTATTTCGGAGAAGGAAACTGTCAACAAGTTCCTGTGGATAGATCTGCAACTCTTTTAGACTGGGTTCACACTGCAGAATTTCTGCCGGAGATCGCTAGGACCGAGCAGACTGCATTGTTGCCCCCCCCCCCCCCCATAGACTGCAATGCATTTCTGGGTGGATCTTTTGGGAGATCAGCTCAGAAATGGATTGCCATCTATGGGGACGGGAATGTAGTCCGCGCGGTCCTAGTGCCGCCGGCTCGATCCCCGGCCAGAAATTCTGCCCAGAAATTTCACAGTGGGAACCCAGCCTTAGGGTCTATTCACATGGCAGAATTTCCGCTTGAGGAAATCTGCCTAAAATTAAAGCCCATAGACTTCTATGGGAGTCCGCACTCCCATTCACACTTCTGAATTTCCGCTTGCGGAATTCCGCTAGCGGAATTCCGCAAGCAGAAATTTAGAAGTGTGAATGGGAGTGCGGAATCCCATAGAAGTCTATGGGCTTTAATTTGAGGCGCAATTCCGCAAGCGTCAATTCAGAAGTGTGAATGGCAGTGCGGAATTCCATAGAAGTCTATGGGCTTTAATTTGAGGCGCGATTCCGCAAGCAGAAATTTAGATGTGTGAATGGGAGTACGGAAACCCATAGAAGTCTATGGGCTTTAATTTGAGTTGTAATTCCGCAAGCGGAAATTCAGAAGTGTGAATGGGAGTGCGGAATTCCATATTCCATAGAAGTCTATAGGCTTTAATTTGATGCGCAATTCTGCAAGCGGAAATCCAGAAGTGTGAATGGGAGTGCGGAATCCCATAGAAGTCTTTGGGCTTTAATTTGAGGCGCAATTCCGCAAGCGTCAATTCAGAAGTGTGAATGGCAGTGCGGAATTCCATAGAAGTCTATGGGCTTTAATTTGACGCGCAATTCTGCAATTCAGAAGTGTGAATGGGAGTGGAGAATTCCATAGAAGTCTATGAGCTTTAATTTGAGGTGCAATTCCGCAAGCGGAAATTCTGCTGTGTGAATAGACCCTTATTGGTGTCTAGTATTTAATACGCGTTCATGACACTCATTTATTAGCCAGATGGTGGCTTCTTGCTTTTAAGGAATTCCATGTCCTAGGCTCAAGTCCTGCAGGAAAATGTGGCAACTGAGTTCCTGCACTTTTACCACAGCAGGAACACCATTCCCATTGTCAGAAGTCCTGCAGTACCAGCCCTTGAGTGGAAATCCTCCTACACTTTTTTTTTATCCCAGGACATAACATGTCCTTGTCCATATACGTTACATGGACAACCATGCCGACAGGATCGGAGATAAGTGTAGGATCAGGGGGGGTCCATCTGCTGGAATCTCATGTGATCTCGAGAAGAATGTTCCCAAAGCTCCTATAGGAATGGAGTGGTGGTCAGGCATATGAGCTACAGGAGCTTTGGAATCCTGTTTTTGAGAAAGCAGGGGGTCCTGGTGGACAAAGCCCTTGTGCCGGTTTGAACGGTTTGTGGTGGGAGAACTTCAAAATGATAACTAGGTATTGGTATTGCTTCATTTCCCATGTGGTGGCGCTGTCTGGCTCCCCACAGATCATCGCTGATCACTAGGTTTTCTAGTAACTGGATACCCTATCATCAGCTTCTTCTGATGACAATGGATTGTCCAAACTGGAGAACCTCTTCAGCACCTCCTATGTTTGGCTTCACACCATTGCGTCAAGAACGGTAGTCAAACTCTCTCTCTTTTTTTTCTGCGTTTAATGGCTGTGATTTTGACAGGGTGCAATGGGCAACAGCGCATCCCGATGGACCCCATTATAGTCAATGAGGTCAATGTTGGGCACCGCTGTTCTTCAGCGAGGGTAGCGGGAGGAAATACGTTGCAAGATATATTTTTCCTCCTGCTATTCTCCCCGACACCCCCGACGGCCATCACACTAGAACAGTAGTGTCAAGGGGCCTAAGTCACACTATGTGGTGGCTAATGTGCCGTACAGTAAGACATGTAAGCAGACAATTTCCAATGTCTTATTATTCTACCTGTTTCGTCCCCCTCAGCTATTGTGACATGGTGACTGACCCCCTCTTTTTTTTTAGAGTCTACCAACACCTCTGGAGAGTCTGCAACCACCAGGAGTACTGTGTAACCTATACTGGGTGTGACTTTGGCCCATATATAGGCACTGGGCATGTGTCCTTGTGCATTCTTGTTACATGAGACGTGTGTCACCTCTGTACAGGAGTAACCAGTGTACAATATAGGACGAGCGATGGCTGGAGCTGTGCTATGGAGTCTGAGCCGTGTTATAGCATTTGCTTCCTTTCTTAGTTTAAAAATCTAAAATTAAAGAGTCACGCCTTACAAAACGTAATGTGATGTCCCAGTACGGGATATCATCCAACCGTCCTATCAGCTTGAGTCCCTGCACGTCCCCAGGGCTCACCTGCACTGTACCCCCATAATGAAATTAGTTGTACATTGAATGTAAAGGACCTTTGATATGGTCACATGGTTGTTAGTCACATGATAATGGTTGTCACATGTTAAAGTCACATGTTTTGTTACCCAGAGAGCACCAGGTGACAAGATGACCCGCAGCTAGCCTATGGGCTCTTTGCACCGCCCCCCCTTTATAAGGAAGGGAGGAGCTGCAATCTCTCTCTTTCATCATTCATTGCTCTTAGATCCTGAGGTCAGGTTCAGTCCAGACGTCTCAGAGCCAGTGTCCAGCACATCTGGAGGCCTCAAGCCTAAATTACAGCCACATGTCAGTAAGTCAAGTCATCTATATCTGCTGTCATCATCTTCAGTCAAGTCAAGTCTATTATAGTCAGCGTGGCTGTCCTAAAGTCTGTCAAGTCACTGCAAGTCCCAGCAAGCTGTGAGGTCCCCTGTGTTACTGGTCACCTCTCTGGGATCCTGGCTGAACTGTATAGACTGTACCATGTGTCTACCTCAGTAAAGCTACCGTTAACCCTGACCTGGCCTTGGACTCTTATTTGCCCTGCCTAACTAGGACTAGCGGTGTTACCGTTCGGGTGGTTCTCGGTTAAAACCACGCCCTGGGGTCACGAACATTTAATGGTTAACACCATCTGCCCCTGGGCTACAACATCTGCCCCATACACCTCACATTGCACCGCCGTGGCGCACCACAGTAACACTGTTATACCAGGGGCAGGGCCTCAGGGACCACTACTAAAGAATTCCTGGGTCAAGCTTCACCCCTCTGTCCCTGCACTGGGAATAACACAGGATAACAACTCCACCTACCTGAAGGAGTGAATGACAAATCTGCTTATGTGGTGTTCCAGCACCAATAGCTGTCCTGTGGCTTTGGGCTGTCTCAGGCAGCTTGGCAGCACAAGGTGTTGGGCCCACCAAAGGACTTACTGTTATATTCATTATGATTATATTCTATTGCAAAATAACATATATTTCTGAATCAATTATATTCTTGTTATATTTATATATATGTTATTTATGTGTTACTGTACCCTTAAATGAGAGCAGTGAACCCCGTGTGACCCTGTCTGCCAATATGAACCCCTAAAGTCTCCTCTGTATAGTGTAGTGGGGTAAGGAGTTACCCAGAGTTCATTAGAGAGTAAGCTGAGCTACAGTGTGGTTCAGGTGTGCTGTGTGTCGTGTTCTCTGAGAAGCTCAAATCTAATCTCTCTGGTCATCCTGCAAGGATTACTCGCACAATGGAAGTTTATGCCCTTGTAGAAAAGGCTTCAGTATCTTAATAGGATCCTAGCTACCAGGATTCATCCTTCCGTCTCACAAGTCAGTATTAATCTGTTTGGTGTCTGCATCTCAAGCCCAAGCAAGGCAACCCAAGGGGTTACACTGCACTCTCTTACCCAAAACCTTATCATCTGCACTCTGCTCAGTAAAGACAGTTATCCGTAACCTAATGTCAATTACTCCTCGTGTCTGGCCCAGAAGAAGCGGTCCCAAACCTCGGACAATGAATAGGATAACGGTGCTCTGGCGTCACGAATTGGACAGCCGTTGGCTGTCCGTGCATGCTGTGAGGTCCGCAGGTTGGAGACCACTGCACTAGTGCATTTACTTTGTGATATTTTGCCTGTTGAAACCAATAGGCCCATTGTGGTCTATGGGGACCTCATGGTATGTAAAACTGTAAGATAAGCAGGAGGGTCTTGGCAGTCCAGTGGATGGGAGACCGTGCTGTGGTTCGAGTGCCGTGGTGGGACCAAGTGTTACAATGTTGTGGTTTAACTTTTTTACTCGTGATTGACAAATGTAGGTCAATTGGTAATTAAGAAAGCCTTTGAACTGTGGGAACTAGGTCAATTGGCGATTAACTGAGTGTTTGAACCTTGGGAACTAGGTTAATGGGGTACCAAATATGGGTATTGGGGTTAATTGAAACTGGATGTAATGTGTAAGGCTGGGTATGAATGAATGAATGGGAGGTTAAGGAACATAATGGGATATTTATCAATACCTGTGCAGAGTAAAGGTTGCCCAGTTGCCCATAGCAACCAATGGTTCTTTCTTTTTTCAAAGGCCTTGTTAAAAATGAAAGAAGCGATCTGATTGGTTGCTATGGGCAACCACACCACTCTTCCTCTACACTGGTTTTGAGGAATCTCCCCCATAGAGGGAGATTTATCAAAATCTGTCCAGAGGAAAAGTTTCTGAGTTGCCCATAGCAACCAATCAGATTACTTCCTTAATTTTTCAGAGGCCTTTTCTAAAATGAAAAAAGCAATCTGATTGGTTGCTATGGGTAACTCAGCAGCTTTTCCAGGAAAGTAAAGTTTAACCACAACACTGTAACACTCCGTCCCACCCCGGGACTCAAACCACCGCACGGTCTCCCATCCGCTGTATTGCAGAGACCCTCCTGTCTCCCATCCACTGTACTGCCGAGACCCTCCTGCTTATCTTACAGTTTTACATACTGTGAGATCCCCATAGAACTCAATGGGCCTATTGGTTTCAATGGGCAAAAAATCACAGAGTTAATGCACTAGCCTATTAGTTCCCTATACCATTAAAGGGAGGGCTCAATATTCGCGAATATTGGCTTATGTGCATCTATTTTCGCATATGCGTATAAATTTTCGCAAATGCGCATAGAAAAAAACCTGAATATAACGAATATGCGAATTTTGCAAATATATGACGAATATTCGTCCATATATTCGCAAAATATTGCGAATTTGAATATTGCCTATGCCGCTCATCACTATTTGTGATCACCCCTATAGAGGCCAAACAGCTGACTTGTGACCACCCCTACAGAGCTCAGCTATCTTGTTTTTGACTTCTCCCACAGAGCCCCAACACCTTGCTTTTGACCCGCTCTCACCTGCTTGTGACCACCTACAGAGTCCTGGCCTATGATCACCAACACAAAGCCCTAACCACTTGGATCTTTCCCACGCGTCACACACCTTGTCCCTGTCACCTTGTGGTCATTGCACCTGACTAAGTAACCTCCACCCCCATCCCCCCTCCCTTACTCACCTTGCCATGTACTTGCCAACTTGTTTCTAATTCAGACTGTCCCAATGGGGCACACAAATCCCTTGGCAACTTTGCAATTGCATAACTAAACTGCTTGGGGGTCATGTGGTCCTTAAAGGTCTGGCCAGTGTTCAGAAGTAAATGTTCCGAACGCTGTTTTTCACGCTGCGGGGGTCTGCCCTGCTCCCGTGACATTACGGCCATGCCCCCGTAAAAACTGTCCTTCCTATATGTAGGCTCTAAGAATAATATAGATAAATAAAATAGGGGGTTCACAAGAACCAACAATTTAACATAGCACCTAAAGGTGTGAGAAACGCCAGAGAATAAAACAACTAAAATGTGTGGTAAAAAATATATTTTTATTAATTAAAAGTTATGCATACAAAATCAATCAATTGGGTTAATATATGAATATATACTGGGGTGAGAGGTCCTGTATAAGTAAAGAGATAAATATGACATAAATATATAGCACAAGAGTCTGGCTCTGCTGTGTAAAGTGCTACAAAGTGCAATGGAACCAAATAATGAAGGTGCAACAGTAAGTGCCAAAGTATGTAAATGTAGTGTGCCACGGGATGTGATGAGGTGTATGGGACAGATGTTATAGCCCAGGGGCAGATGGTATTAACCCCTAAATGTCCGTGATGCCATGGGTGGTTTTACTGAGAAACACCCGAATGGTAGCATCGCTAGTCCTAGTTTAGGCAGGGCAAATAAGAGTCCAAGGCCAGTTTAGGGTTAATGGTAGCTTTACTGAGGTAGACAGATGGTACAGTCCTTACATCTAGGCCAGGATCCCAGGGAGGTGACCAGTAACACAAGGGACCTCACAGTTGCTGGGACTTGCAGCGACTTTGACAGACTTTAGGACAGCCACGCTGACTATAATAGACTTGACTGAAGATAGTGACAGCAGACAGAGATGACTTGACTTACTGACTTGTGGCTGTAATTTAGGCTTGTGGCCTCCAGATGTGATGGACACTGGCTCTGAGACTTCTGGACTGGACTTGACCTCAGGATCTAAGAGAGAGATTGTAGAACCTCCCCCTCTTATTAAGGGGGGCTGAGCAAGGAGCCCATAGGCTAGCTGCAGGTCATCTGATCACCTGGTGCTCTCTGGGTAACAAAACATGTGACTTTAACATATGACAACCATTATCATGTGACTAACAACCATGTGACCATATCAAAGGTCCTTTACACATAATATACAATTATACAGATTACAATGCAGGTGAGGGGTACAATGCAGGTGAGGCCTGGGGACGTGCAGGGACTCAAGCTGATAGGACTGTGGGATGCATATCCCGTACTGGGACATCACATAAACAATACACACTGATGTGATATGTGGATAAAATATCGTCAAACGCATAAAAAAGCTAAAGAAAGTGTCCGGGAAAGTAGCAGCAGTGCAAAATAGCAGGCTTGTGCAAAGAAAACAGGACTCACCCCAGCCCCACACCACAACTCCAACGTGTTTCGCCAGGAGCGGCTTTATCCAGGACAGCCCCCCCGCCCCCCCCCCCCCCCCCCATAGACTTGCATTGAAGGGGCGTGGCCGACCCCCGCAGCGCGTAAACAGAATTTGGAACATTTACTTCCGAATGCTGGCCAGTGGAGTACCCCTTTAAACCATACCCCACGACGGCAGGTGCATTACTGGCTGCTCTTGTAAGAGAGTTCAACTTCTCCGAAAACGTTTCTTTTGTACCCACAATTCTATATATGAATATCTCAACATCAAGCCGAATCCTTCCTAATATTAGCTCAGCTCAGCTACATTGAGTAACACATCTGTGCTGCATCTGTATTAGGGTGCGTTCACACGGGGTAAATCAAGAGTAATTCACGCCGAAAAATTTATGGGCGGAATTTTTTTTTTCATTTTCGCGATATTTTCATGGAATTGCGCGCGGAATTGCACACGAAAATAGGGGAGAAAGATGTGAAGGATTTTTCAGCCATTTCCGCACGAATTCTGCACGAATTCCGCGCAAATTGTGCGGGAATTCCGTGCAAAAATGATGTTGGGCGGAATTTTTTTTTACCATTGACTTCTATTGATTTCTGCTAGCGGATTCCGCTTGAAGAATGAACATGCTCATTCTTCAAGCGGAACGGAATTCAGCGTCAGAATTCCGCTAGCAGAATTTCCGCTATGTGAACAGGACAGCGGAAAAAACATTAAAGGGGTATTCCAGGGAAAAACCTTTTTTAATATATCAACTGGCTCCAGAAAGTTAAACAGATTTGTAAATTACTTCTATTAAAAAATCTTAATCCTTTCAGTACTTATGAGCTTCTGAAGTTAAGGTTATTCTTTTCTGTCTAGGTGATCTCTGATGACACCTGTCTCGGGAAACGCCCAGTTTAGAAGCAAATCTCCATAGCAAACCTCTTCTAAACTGGGCGGTTCCCGAGACACGTGTCATCAGAGAGGATTTAGACAGAAAAGAACAACCTTAACTTCAGAAGCTAATAAGTACTGAGAGGATTAAGATTTTTTAATAGAAGTTATTTACAAATCTGTTTAACTTTCTGGTTATAACTTTGATATATATATATATAAAAAAAAGTTTTTTCCTGGATAACCACTTTAACCCCTTAAGGACGCAGCCAATTTTCACTGTAGGACACGGCCATTTTTTGCACATCTGACCACTGTCACTTTAAACATTAATAACTCTGGAATGCTTTTACCTTTCATTCTGATTCTGAGAGAGTTTTTTCGTGACATCTTCTACTTTCTGTTAGTGGTAAAATTTTGTCGATACTTGCATCATTTCTTGGTGAAAAATTCCAAAATTTGATGAAAAAATTGAAAATTTCACATTTTTTTTTTAAACTTTGAAGCTCTCTGCTTGTAAGGAAAATGAATATTCCAAATAAATTATATATTGATTCACAAATACAATATGTCTACTTTATATTTCCATCATAAAGTTGACTTGTTTTTACTTTTGGAAGACATCAGAGGGCTTCAAAGTATAGCAGCAATTTTCCGATTTTTCACAAAATTTTCAAAATCGAAATTTTTCAGGGACCAGTTCTGTTTTGGGGTACATTCCCACACGGCGTATTTGCTGCGTATTTGCTGCTGCGTATTTTATTTTCTCTGTTGAAGTCAATGGGTAGGAAAATACGCAGCACCAAATATGCAGCACCAAATACGCAGCAAAATACGCCGTGTGGGAACGTACCCTTGAAGTGGATTTGAAGGGCCTTCTTATTAGAATTACCCCACAAATGACCCCATTATAAAAACTGCACCCCTCAAAGTATTCAAAATGACATTCAAAAGGTTTGTTAACCCTTTAGGTGTTTCACAGGAATAGCAGCAAATTGAAGGAGAAAATTCAAAATCTTCATTTTTTACACTGGCATGTTCTTGTAGACCCAGTTATTGAATTTTTACAAGGGGTAAAAGAGAAATCTTCCTAAAATGTGTAACCCGATTTCTCTCGAGTAAGAAAATACCTAATATGTGTATGTCAAATGTTCGGCGAGCGCAGTAGAGGGCTTAAAAGGGAAGGAGCAACAATGGGATTTTGGAGAGTGAGTTTTTCTGAAATTGTTTTTGGGGGGCATGTCACATTTAGGAAGCCCCTATGGTGCCAGAACAGCAAAAAACCCACCACACGGCATACCATTTTGGAAACTACACCCCTCAAGGCACGTAACAAGGAGTCCAGAGAGCCTTAACACCCCACAAGTGTTTGACGACTTTTCGTCAAATTTTGGGGGTCTTTGTTTCCTTTTAATGCTTGTGAAAATAAAAAGTATGGGGCAACACCAGCATGTTAGTGTAAATTTTTTTATTTTTTTACACTAACAGGCTGGTGTAGCCCCAACTTTTCCTTTTCATAAGGGGTAAAAGAAGAAAAAGCCCCCCAAAATTTGTAGTGCAATTTCTCCCGCGTACGGAGATACCCCATATGTGGCCCTAAACTGTTTCCTTGAAATACGACAGGGCTCCGAAGTGAGAGAGCGCCATGCGCATTCGAGGACTAAATTGGGGATTGTATAGGGGTGGACATAGGGGTATTCTACGCCAGTGATTCCCAAACAGGGTGCCTCCAGCTGTTGCTAAACTCCCAGCATGCCTGGACAGTCAGTGGCTGTCCAGAAATGCTGGGAGTTGTTGTTTTGCAACAGCTGGAGGCTCCGTTTTGGAAACACTGCCGTACAATACGTTTTTAATTTTTATTGGGGGGACAGTATAAGGGGGTGTGTATGTAGTGTTTTACCCTTTATTATGTATTAGTGTAGTGTAATGTAGTGTTTTTAGGGTACGTTCGCACTGGCGGGTTACAGTAAGTTTCCCGCTAGGAGTTTGCGCTGCAGCCAAAACTTGAAGCAAGAAACTTACTGTAAACCTGTCCGTGTGAATGTACCCTGTACGTTCACCTGGGGGGGCAAACCTCCAGCTGTTTCAAAACTACAACTCCCAGCTTGTACTGACAGACCGTGCATTCTCGGAGTTGTAGTTTTGCAACAGCTGGAGGCACACTGGTTGGAAAACCTTCAGTTAGGTTCTGTTATCTAACTCAGTATTTTCCAACCAGTGTGCCTCCAGCTGTTGCAAAACTACAACTCCCAGCATGTACTGATCACCAAAGGGCATGCTGGGAGATGTAGTTATGCAACAGCTGGAGGTACGCAACTACAACTCCCAGCATGCCGAGACAGCTGTTTGGGCATTCTGGGATTTGCAGTTTTGCAACATCTGGAGGGCTACAGTTTTAGAGACCACTGCAAAGTGATCTCCAAACTGTGGTCCTCCAGCTGTTGCAAAACTACAAATCCCAGCATGCCCGGACAGCAAATAGATGTTTGGACATGCTAGGAGTTGTAGTTTTGCAAGATCTGGAGGGCTACAGTTTAGGGACCACTATATAGTGGTCTCAAACTGTAGCCCTTCAGCTGTTGCAAAACTACATATTCCAGCATGCCCAAACAGCTGTCTGGGCATGCTGGGAGTTTTGCAACCTCTGGAGGGCTACAGTTAGAGACCACTATCTAGTGGTCTCAGACTATACCCTCCAGATGTCGCTAGGCAACTCACTGGCTTCCGTAGGATCCAGCCGCACGACGTCGCCGCCCGCTGATCTCCGTCGCCGCCCGCCGATCTCCATCGACCGCAGCCTCCGGATTGGTAAGTGGATCTTCGGCGCCAGTCCCTGTCAGGTTTCCCCGTCCTGCCCCGCCTATTGTGGGTGGGCAGGACGGGGAAAACGAAAGTAAACCCCCCCGCCCCCGATCTGCTATTGGTGGTCGTGTCTAGACCACCAATAGCAGGGATAGGAGGGGTAGCACCCCTGCCACCTCACTCCTATCTCTTCAGGGGGGTTGTGGGTGTCATGGACACCCGAGATCCCCCTTCTATTCCGGGTCACCATAGACCCGTAATGACCCGGAATCGCGCAAATCGCAAGTGTGAATTCACTTGCGATTTGCCGCGATCGCCGACATGGGGGGGTCTGATGACCCCCCTGGGCCTTTGCACGGGATGCCTGCTGAATGATTTCAGCAGGCATCCCGGTCCGATCCCCACCCGGTGCGCGGCGGGGGCCGGAATTGTCCATGACATACACGTACATCATGGGTCCTTAAGTACGTCAAGGGTCCTTAAGGGGTTAAAGTCAATGGGCAGAGGAGATGTGAATTAATTTGGAGCGGAGAATTCAAGAGGAATTACTCGAGTAAATTCCTCTTGAATTACTCCATGTGAACGCTCCCTTAGATTACATTGGACTCAAGGGGGGAGATTTATCAAAACCTGTAAAGAGGAAAAGTTGCTGAGTTGCCCATAGCAACCAATCAGATGGCTTCTTTCATTTTGCAGAGGCTTTGTCAAAAATGAAAGAAGTGATCTGATTGGTTGCTATGGGCAACTCAGCAACTTTTCCTCTGGACAGGTTTTGATAAATCTCCCCCAAGGTGAATAAGCGAAGCATTTTTCATGCTACTATTTACCATGTGACAAAAGGCACAATAAATGGCTTTATGATACGTCGTAGAGTTGCGCGTTCCCATAGGAAAACCGAATCCTTTCTTCCTCTTTCTAGAGAAAGCGCTCTATGAATCGTGACCTTTCCCCTCACGGAGGACGGAGCGGTTCGTACGCAGTCGCCGCCTATGAGAAGTTCTCTCTTTTCTCATGACCTCTTAATAAAAAATGCAACAACTTCGGAGTAAAAAAAATAAAAAGTGACAATGACAACGACAGTAATGATCGTCATATATGGAGACGTGTTTTCATGCAATGCCGGGTAAATATGGCCGACCGTGATTCTCAAGGGGTGGTAAATATAGAAAAATGGTTTTCACAATCCATTGACGTGATAAATATGGAATATCTGCTGTGTGCTCAACATAGAGAAATGAACATTAACCAGTGGGATAACTCATAGGACTTCTTAAAGGGGAACAGTCGCCTGCTACAATCCCTTTCTGTTAGAAAAACACAGGCTGTCATGGTACTAAAACCCCAGCAGCATTTGTTTACTTTCCCCTGCAGCGCCACCACAGGAGAAATTAAGTATTACATGGCGCTGGGGTTGTTACCCGGCCGGGATTTTACCGGCACACCCGGCTGCCGGTATTTTTATATTAGAAATACCGGCAATGCAGAGGTTGGTATTTATCCAACCAATCCTCCAACTCCCAGGATGTTACACCATATACTATACCATCGTTTCCCAACCAGAGCACCTCCAGTTGTTGCAAAACTACAACTCCCAGCATGCCCGGACAGCCGTTGGCTGTCCGGGCATGTTGGGATTTGTAGTTTTGCAGCAGCTGGAGGCACCCCTGGTTGGAATACAAAGTATATACAGTATATAATATAAGCTTCCATCCATCCACGGGAGTTCAGGTAGCCCACATGATCAGGAGGAGAGTCCGGCCACAAGGTGGGTTGTAGTGGTGGTATGGGGTGTGAGATGCAGGGCAGATGGAATTACCCTAGGGGCAGATGGCATTAACCCCTTGTATTCGTGACGCCAGGGCGTGGTTTATCCTCAATACCACTCGAAGGTATACCGTTGGATCCTGGGCAAGACACGGGGGGCAATAATGACTCCGACGCCAAGTTACGGACTACGTTAGCTTTACTGAGTGAAAGATGGTAAAGTCTATACAGTGTAGAGAGGGCCACGGAGGTGACCAGTGACTTCAGAGACCTTAACCACTTAAGGACGCAGGGTTTTTCCATTTTTGCATTATAATTTTTTTCCTCATCACCTTCTAAAAATCATAACGCTTTCAATTTTGCGCATAAAATTTCCATATGATGGCTTATTTTTTGCGCGACCAATTCTACTTTGTAGTGACATTAGTCATTTAACCCAAAAATCCACGGTGAAATGGAAAAAAATTCAATGTGCGACAAATTGAAGAAAAAATTTAATTTAGGAAATTTTGGGGGCTTCCGTTTGTACGCAGTGCATTTTTTGGTAAAAATAACACCTTATGTTTATTCTGTAGGTCCATACGGTTAAAATGATACTGTCACGATTCGGCTGGCAGGAGGTGGATCCTCTGTGCCAGAGAGGGATTGGCGTGGACCGTGCTAGTGGACCGGTTCTAAGTTACTACTGGTATTCACCAGAGCCCGCCGCAAAGCGGGATGGTCTTGCAGCGGCGGTAGTAACCAGGTCGTATCCACTAGCAACGGCTCAACCTCTCTGACTGCTGAAGATAGGCGCGGTACAAGGGAGTAGACAAGAGCAAGGTCGGACGTAGCAGAAGGTCGGGGCAGGCAGCAAGGATCGTAGTCAGGGGCAACGGCAGGAGGTCTGGAACACAGGCTAGGAACACACAAAGGAACGCTTTCACTGGCACAATGGCAACAAGATCCGGCGAGGGAGTGCAGGGGAAGTGAGGTATACATAGGGAGTGCACAGGTGAACACACTAATTAGACCAACTGCGCCAATCAGTGGTGCAGTGGCCCTTTAAATCGCAGAGACCCGGCGCGCGCGCGCCCTAGGGAGCGGGGCCGCGCGCGCCGGGACAGGACCGACGGAGAGCGAGTCAGGTACGGGAGCCGGGGTGCGCATCGCGAGCGGGCGCCACCCGCATCGCAAATCGCATCCCGGCTGGAGGCGGTATCGCAGCGCACCCGGTCAGTAGATCTCACCGGGGCGCTGCAGTAGCGAGGATGTTGCGAGCGCTCCGGGGAGGAGCGGGGACCCGGAGCGCTCGGCGTAACAGTACCCCCCCCCTTGGGTCTCCCCCTCTTCTTGGAGCCTGAGAACCTGAGGACCAGACTTTTGTCTAGGATGTTGTCCTCAGGTTCCCAGGATCTCTCTTCAGGACCACAGCCCTCCCAATCAACCAAAAAAAAATTTTTCCCTCTGACCGTCTTGGAGGCTAGTATCTCCTTTACGGAGAAGATGTCAGAGGAATCGGAAACAGGAGTGGGAGAAACAAGTTTGGGAGAGAAACGGTTGATGATGAGTGGTTTAAGGAGAGAGACATGAAAGGCATTGGGAATACGAAGAGAAGGAGGAAGAAGAAGTTTGTAAGAGACAGGATTAATTTGGCACAAGATTTTGAAAGGACCCAGATAGCGTGGTCCCAGTTTGTAACTGGGGACACGGAAGCGGACATATTTAGCGGAGAGCCATACCTTGTCTCCGGGAGCAAAAATGGGGGAAGCTCTTCTTTTCTTATCGGCAAACTTTTTCATGCGAGATGAAGCCTGTAAAAGAGAATTTTGGGTCTCTTTCCATATGGTGGAAAGATCACGAGTCACTTCATCCACAGCGGGCAAACCAGAGGGCAAGGGAGTAGGGAGGGGGGGAAGAGGGTGACGGCCGTACACCACGAAAAATGGGGATTTAGCAGAAGATTCAGAGACTCTGAAGTTGTACGAGAATTCGGCCCATGGTAGAAGATCTGCCCAGTCATCCTGGCGGGAGGAAACAAAATGCCGTAAATAGTCACCCAGGACCTGATTAATTCTTTCTACTTGCCCATTGGATTGGGGATGATAAGCAGAAGAGAAGTTTAATTTAATCTTGAGTTGTTTACAGAGAGCCCTCCAGAATTTTGACACGAATTGGACGCCTCTATCCGAGACGATCTGCGTGGGCAAACCGTGAAGACGAAAAATGTGTACAAAAAATTGTTTTGCCAACTGAGGCGCTGAAGGAAGACCAGGAAGAGGAATAAAATGTGCCATCTTGGAAAATCGATCAACGACCACCCAAACAACAGTGTTGCCACGGGATGGGGGTAAGTCTGTAATAAAGTCCATACCAATCAGAGACCAAGGCTGTTCGGGGACAGGCAGAGGATGAAGGAGACCAGCAGGCTTCTGGCGAGGAGTCTTATCCCGGGCACAGACAGTACAGGCCCGCACAAAATCAACAACATCCGTCTCCAGAGTCGGCCACCAATAGAAACGAGAGATGAGTTGCAAGGACTTTTTGATGCCCGCATGGCCTGCGAGGTGGGAGGAGTGACCCCATTTGAGAATCCCGAGACGTTGGCGTGGAGAAACGAAGGTCTTCCCTGGAGGAGTTTGCCTGATGGAGACTGGAGAAGTGGAGATCAGACAGTCAGGAGGAATAATGTGTTGCGGAGAGACCTCTACTTCCGAGGCATCCGAGGAACGAGAGAGAGCATCGGCCCTAATGTTCTTGTCGGCAGGGCGAAAATGAATTTCAAAGTTAAAACGGGCAAAGAATAACGACCACCTGGCCTGGCGAGGATTCAGCCGTTGGGCAGACTGGAGATAGGAGAGATTCTTGTGATCGGTGTAAATGATAACTGGAAATTTTGATCCCTCCAGCAGATGCCTCCATTCCTCAAGTGCCAATTTAATGGCCAGTAGTTCTCGATCCCCGATGGAGTAGTTCCTCTCCGCCGGAGAGAAGGTCCTAGAAAAAAACCCACAAGTAACAGCATGCCCGGAAGAATTTTTTTTGTAGAAGGACTGCTCCAGCTCCCACTGAGGAGGCATCAACCTCCAATAGGAAGGGTTTAGATGGGTCAGGTCTGGAGAGCACGGGAGCAGAAGAAAAGGCAGACTTGAGCCGTTTAAATGCGTCTTCCGCTTGGGGAGACCAGGACTTAGGATTGGCATTCTTCTTGGTTAAAGCCACGATAGGAGCCACAATAGTGGAAAAATGTGGAATAAATTGTCTGTAATAATTGGCGAACCCCAAAAAACGTTGGATAGCACGGAGTCCGGAGGGGCGTGGCCAATCTAAGACGGCAGAGAGTTTATCTGGGTCCATTTGTAGTCCCTGGCCAGAGACCAAGTATCCTAGGAAAGGAAGAGATTGACATTCAAACAGACATTTCTCCATTTTGGCATAAAGTTGATTGTCTCGAAGTCTCTGAAGAACCATGCGGACATGCTGGCGATGTTCTTCTAAGTTGGCAGAAAAAATCAGAATATCGTCCAGATACACAACGACACAGGAATATAAGAGATCACGAAAAATTTCATTAACAAAGTCTTGGAAGACGGCAGGGGCGTTGCACAGGCCAAAGGGCATGACCAGATACTCAAAGTGTCCATCTCTAGTGTTAAATGCAGTTTTCCATTCGTCCCCCTCCCTGATGCGGATGAGATTATAAGCTCCTCTTAAGGCCAGTTTGGTAAAGATGTGGGCACCTTGAAGGCGATCAAAGAGTTCTGAGATAAGAGGTAGGGGGTAGCGGTTCTTTACCGTGATTTTATTAAGTCCGCGGTAATCAATGCAAGGACGTAGGGAGCCATCTTTTTTGGACACAAAGAAAAATCCAGCTCCGGCAGGAGAGGAGGATTTGCGGATAAACCCCTTTTTTAAATTTTCCTGGATGTATTCAGAAATAGCAAGAGTCTCTGGGGCGGACAGAGGATAAATTCTGCCCCGGGGTGGAGTAGTGCCCGGGAGGAGGTCAATAGGACAGTCATAAGGCCTGTGAGGAGGTAAAGTCTCAGCTTGTTTTTTGCAAAATACGTCAGCATAGTCCATATAAGCCTTAGGGAGACCGGTTACAGGGGGACCCACAGGGTCACGGCAGGGAGTACTGGGAACCGGTTTAAGACGGTCCTTGAAACAAGAAGTACCCCAGCTCTTGATCTCTCCTGTGGACCAATCAAGGGTTGGGGAATGGCGTTGAAGCCACGGTAGTCCAAGGAGAATTTCGGAAGTGCAATTGGAGAGGACCAAAAACTCAATTTTTTCGTGATGAGGTCCGATGCACATTAGGAGGGGCTCCGTGCGGTAACGCACGGTACAGTCCAATCTTTCATTGTTAACACAATTGATGTAGAGGGGTCTGGCGAGACTGGTCACCGGGATGTTGAACCTGTTGATGAGAGAGGCCAAAATAAAATTTCCTGCAGATCCGGAATCCAAGAAGGCCATAGTAGAGAAGGAGAAGGTAGAGGCAGATATCCGCACAGGCACAGTAAGGCGTGGAGAAGCAGAGTTGACATCAAGAACTGTCTCACCTTTGTGCGGAGTCAGCGTACGTCTTTCCAGGCGGGGAGGACGGATAGGACAATCCTTCAGGAAGTGTTCGGTACCGGCACAGTACAGGCAAAGATTCTCCATGCGGCGTCGTGTCCTCTCTTGAGGTGTCAAGCGAGACCGGTCAACTTGCATAGCCTCCACGGCGGGAGGCACAGGAACGGATTGCAGAGGACCAGAGGAGAGAGGAGCCGGGGAGAAAAAACGCCTCGTGCGAACAAAGTCCATATCCTGGCGGAGCTCCTGACGCCTTTCGGAAAAACGCATGTCAATGCGAGTGGCTAGATGAATGAGTTCATGCAGGTTAGCAGGAATTTCTCGTGCGGCCAGAACATCTTTAATGTTGCTGGATAGGCCTTTTTTAAAGGTCGCGCAGAGGGCCTCATTATTCCAGGATAATTCGGAAGCAAGAGTACGGAATTGGATGGCGTACTCGCCAACGGAAGAATTACCCTGGACCAGGTTCAGCAGGGCAGTCTCAGCAGAAGAGGCTCGGGCAGGTTCCTCAAAGACACTTCGAATTTCCGAGAAGAAGGAGTGTACAGAGGCAGTGACGGGGTCATTGCGGTCCCAGAGCGGTGTGGCCCATGACAGAGCTTTCCCAGACAGAAGGCTGACTACGAAAGCCACCTTAGACCTTTCAGTAGGAAACTGGTCCGACATCATCTCCAAGTGCAGGGAACATTGCGAAAGAAAGCCACGGCAAAACTTAGAGTCCCCATCAAATTTATCCGGCAAGGATAGTCGTAGGCCGGAAGCGGCCACTGGCTGCGGAGGAGATGCAGGAGCTGGCGGAGGAGATGATTGCTGAAGCTGTGGTAGTAGCTGCTGTAGCATCACGGTCAGTTGAGACAGCTGGTGGCCTTGTTGCGCTATCTGTTGCGACTGCTGGGCGACCACCGTGGTGAGGTCGGCGACAACTGGCAGTGGAACTTCAGCGGGATCCATGGCCGGATCTACTGTCACGATTCGGCTGGCAGGAGGTGGATCCTCTGTGCCAGAGAGGGATTGGCGTGGACCGTGCTAGTGGACCGGTTCTAAGTTACTACTGGTATTCACCAGAGCCCGCCGCAAAGCGGGATGGTCTTGCAGCGGCGGTAGTAACCAGGTCGTATCCACTAGCAACGGCTCAACCTCTCTGACTGCTGAAGATAGGCGCGGTACAAGGGAGTAGACAAGAGCAAGGTCGGACGTAGCAGAAGGTCAGGGCAGGCAGCAAGGATCGTAGTCAGGGGCAACGGCAGGAGGTCTGGAACACAGGCTAGGAACACACAAGGAAACGCTTTCACTGGCACAATGGCAACAAGATCCGGCGAGGGAGTGCAGGGGAAGTGAGGTATACATAGGGAGTGCACAGGTGAACACACTAATTAGACCAACTGCGCCAATCAGTGGCGCAGTGGCCCTTTAAATCGCAGAGACCCGGCGCGCGCGCGCCCTAGGGAGCGGGGCCGCGCGTGCCGGGACAGGACCGACGGAGAGCGAGTCAGGTACGGGAGCCGGGGTGCGCATCGCGAGCGGGCGCCACCCGCATCGCGAATCGCATCCCGGCTGGAGGCGGTATCGCAGCGCACCCGGTCAGTAGATCTGACCGGGGCGCTGCAGTAGCGAGGATGTTGCGAGCGCTCCGGGGAGGAGCGGGGACCCGGAGCGCTCGGCGTAACAGATACCCTACTTATATAGGTTGGATATTGTCGTACTTCGGAAAGAAATCATAACTACATGCAGGAAAATGTATATGTTAAAAATTCTCATCTTCTAACCCCTATAACTTTTTTACTTTTCGGTATACGCGCCGGTATGAGGACTCATTTTTTGCGCCGTGTTCTGAAGTTTTAATCATTACTATTTTTGTATTGATTGGATTTTTTGATCGCTTTTTATTCATTTTTTCATGATATAAAAGTGACCAAAAATAAGCTATTTTGGACTTTGGAATTTTTTTGTGCGTACGCCATTGACCGTGCAATTTAATTAATGACATTCGGACATTTCCGCACGCGGCGATACCACATATGTTTATTTTTATTTACACTTTTTTTTTTTATGGGAAAAGGGGGGTGATTCAAACTTTTATTAGGGAAGGGGTTAAATGACCTTTATTAACTTTTTTTTTCACTTTTTTTTTTGCAGTGTTATAGCTCCTATAGGGACATATAACACTGCACACACTGATCTCCTATGCTGATCCCTGCAAAGCCATAGATCTGCATGGATCAGCGAGATAGGGGCTTGATTGCTCAAGCCTGTAGCTCAGGCTTGGAGCAATCAAACCCCGATCGGACGCCGCGGAGACAGGTAAGGGGACCTCCACTTGCGCCCTAGCTGATCGGGACATCGCGATTTTATCGCGATGTCCCGATCATCCCGACTGAGCTGCCGGGAAGCGTTTACTTTCTCTTTCAGACGCGGCGCTCAACTTTGATCGCTGTGTCTGAATGGTTAATAGTGCGCGGCACAACGATCGATGCCGCGTGCTGTTAGTCCAGGGTCCCGGCTATGACTAGCAGCCGGGCCTGACCCGGTGTGATGCGGGGTCACGGGGTGACCCCGTTTTAAACACCGGGACCGGGCGTAGGGCATACAGGTTCGCCCTACGTCCATAAGAGGTTAACGGCTTGCTGGGACTTGCAGTGGTTTTGGACAATTTAGTGCAGGCCACGCTGACTTGACAATAGATGACAGTGACTGACTTGACTTGACTGGAGACAGACTAAGCTGTGACTGTAGTTACTTGTAGACTTGTATCTTGTGGCTGCAGACTTGACTTGAGGCTCCTATGAACTCCAGACTCTTAGGCTCGACTGCACCTCAGCAAAGACTCAGGAACTAAGAGAGAGAAGAGACTCCTCTCAGGGCCTTTATGGGGGAGACTCTGGTGGGGTCCCATTGGTCACCCTTAACTCACCTGGTCACTGATACCTCCTGGGTAACAATCACATGACAACTCACATGACAACTGAAGATCACATATTAACCTTTCTTAAAGATACAACTTTCTTATATAGATAACAGATGGGATAATATACAATTACAGTAGAACAGATGCAGGGGGGGGGGAGCAGGGGACACTGCAGGGAGTCGGCAGCAAGGGTACGGGGTAACAACTTGGGTAACAAATACAACTTGGGTATCAAATACCCGCTGTGCCGGTAAAATACTAGCCAGGTGGCAACCCTAGATGGCAGGGTATTGTCGCTAACCTGGTGTTCCCTGGGAACCACCTAATTATTTTCAATGAGTTCTTCCTGCAGTGCAAAGTGCAAGAATGAGACCTCCGGACACTGTTCTGAGAAAATAACTTCAACATTTTAACACCTCTGGTGCAAATCCAAAATAATGCAGTTGTTTTGGCATAGCTCAGAATGTCACAACTTTTTAGCCAGATGAATCTATATTTGGTCACTGTCCCTTTAAATGCTTGTGCTGCAGATTTACCAAATTTGGAAGTCTCTTGTGCTTCTCAGCACGTGCAAGTATAATGACCAATAAATAAGCAAATGTAGAAAGATATTTACAGTCCAATATGATCTACTGATGTGGATCTTCACGAGCTGCCTTACTATGGGACAATATATATACTTTTGCTTACATCAATCTGATTTGTGACAGGATACCTGGAGGGATGTAGACTGGAAAACTTTCAATTAGGCTGGGTTCACATCACGTTTTAGGAAATACGGGACCGCATACCGCACTCCTGTGTCCATGCCCTATGCGGCCCGTATGTAATGTATTTCAATGAGACGACTGGTGTGAAACACTGACTCCGATCATTTTTGCTTCATATGCGGGTTTCCCACCTGACCTAAAACCATGGTAGACCATTGGTACTGGGACACTACAATTCTTACAGTAACTGTACATGACTTTGTGGAGGGGAGCAATCTCTTCTCTACATAGGGTAGAAAAAACCCTGACACTACAATATGGGGGCCCCTGTATTATCTTTGCCACTGTGTATTCCGGTATGCTTGGGTCAAGACACCTGGAACAAAAGTCTTCAGGCTGATAGTGTAAGGTGAGTGCATGTGACTTCACTGTGATTTGAGGAGGGCGCCCACTAGACGCAAGTGGCAAGATGATTTGGCATATTGTCACTTGAACAGCCAGTCAGCCCACTAGACAGTGCTAGACACAAGAGACAGAGGACTCTGGTAGACAGAGGTGTTTGGAGAGGATAGAGGGGGACAGAGAGGTTTGGAGGAGGACAGAGGTGTCAGAGGAGGACAGAGGGGTCTGAGGAAGACAGAGAGGTCAGAGGAGGACAGAGGGGTTTGGAGGAGGAGAGAGGGGTCGGGGGGAAGAGGAGGACAGAGGAGTCTGGGGAGAACAGAGAAGTCAGATGAGGACATAAGGGTTTGCAGGAGGACAAAAGGGTCAGGGGTGTGGTGGTGAGGGGACCAGAGGAATCTAAAGGAGGACAGAGGGATCTTGGGGGGAAAGAGGAGTCTGGTGGACAGAGGAGACTGTTGGACACAGTAGTTCATGGAGGACAGAGGGTCTAAAAGACAGAGGGGTATGGAGGTGGACTGAGGGGTCTGGGGGGGGATAGGAGTCTCGGGAGGCAGAGGGGTCGGGAGGAAGACAGCTCAGGGGTGAGATTCAGCCACACTGAGAAGAAACAGTGAGTGGCACTATTATTTCCAGGGCACAGTGTGTGGCAGGCTTATATTCAGAGGGTACAGTGTGTGGCTGGGTTATATTCAGAGGGTACAGTGTGTGGCAGGGTTATATTCAGAGGGTACAGTGTGTGGCAGGGTTATATTCAGAGGGTACAGTGTGTGGCAGGGTTATATTCAGAGAGCACAGTGTGTGGCAGGGTTATATTCAGAGGGTACAGTGTGTGGCAGGCTTATATTCAGAGGGCACAGTGTGTGGCAGGGTTATATTCAGAGGGTACAGAGTGTGGCAGGCTTATATTCAGAGGGTACAGTGTGTGGCAGGATTAATGTCAGAGGGTAATGTTTCGGGCAGGGTTAAATTCAGAGGGTAAGGTGTGTGGCAGGGTTATATTCAGAGGGTAAGGTGTGTGGCAGGGTTAATATCAGAGGGTAATGTTTGGGGCAGGGTTAAATTCAGAGGGTACAGTGTGTGGCAGGGTTAATGTCAGAGGGTAAAGTGTGTGGTAGGGTTATATTCAGAGGGCACAGTGTGTGGCAGGGTTAGTGTCAGAGGGTAATGTTTGGGGCAGGGTTACATTCAGAGGGTAAGGTGTGTGGCAGGGTTGCCATCAGAGGGTACGGTGTAGCAGAGATATATTCAGAGGGTGCAATTTAGCAGAGTAATATTCAGAGGGTATGATATGTGGACAGGTTATATTCAAAAGGTACCATGTGTGGATAGGTTATCTTCAGAGGTTCTGAGCAGGGGCGTAGCTATAGAGGTAGCAGAGGGGGTCCCAAAGCACATATGCCCCATAAGAGAGCAGTACAATAATTGGTATAATGGGCTCTGTTGCAGATTTTGCGTCAGGCCCAAAAGCTACAAGCTGCACCTCTGAGTGTGATGTGTGGACAGGTTATATTCAGGGGGCACAGTGTCTGGCAGGGTTATAATGATTATTGTCTTCATATAGAGGATGAGGATCTGCTGACTAAGTGATAAATCAATGATATCTGAGCATCAAACTCTGCAGAGGGAAGATGTTGCTGGAAGACGTCCTTGTGGTCTGGACCAGATGGAGAAGAAAAGGAAAGAGAACGACACCAAAAAGATGTGAGTGATTGGACATAAGTGCACAGCCTGTAAGTCTGCAGACAGTATGCATCATCACTCTCTGGGGGGTTGGGGTCACAGGGGCCTATAATGTCTTACTTCGGCCCTGAAGTTTACGCACAAGACTTTCATTGTAGCCTATGTAACATTTCTAGGTAAACACTTTACCATAACTCCTATGATGACACGACGGTTGAATTCCACACTTGTTCTAACCATTTCACTTTCCTCCGAGCAGGTTTATCCCACAGATCTTGTGGAATTTCACAAACATTGAGTGAAATGGTGAATTCAGCAGAAGGCAGCCGAAGATGGATATAAGGAACATATTGTTTCCTTCTGAAGTATCTGGACACAGTAGGAGCTCAGTGTTGTTTCAGGCTGATTCGTGGTGTGTGGTTGGGCATTTCATCATTGTGCAGACTGGGGATATTCTGCATTCTCCACCTACATTACATCTGATTATCTCCTCATTATCTGTAACCAGACATTCCTCGTCTGCTGAGATGTGTGCGGAATACTAGGCCCGGGATATCATAGGCTGCAGTGTTAGTATCCATTGTCCTTGGAAGATTCTGCCGAGGTTCATAGAATAACATTTCTCCCCACCGAAGACATAACATCTGATGAATGATGAATACTAATGTACATAGGAGCAGTATTATAGTAGTTATATTCTTGTATATAGGAGGCAGTATTATAGTAGTTATATTCTTGTATATAGGAGCAGTATTATAGTAGTTATATTCTTGTATATAGGAGCAGTATTATAGTAGTTATATTCTTGTATATAGGAGCAGTATTATAGTAGTTATATTCTTGTATATAGGAGCAGTATTATAGTAGTTATATTCTTGTATATAGGAGGCAGTATTATAGTAGTTATATTCTTGCTATAGGAGCAGTATTATAGTAGTTATATTCTTGTATATAGGAGCAGTATTATAGTAGATATATTCTTGTATATAGGGGCAGTACTATAGTAGTTATATTCTAGTATATAGGACACAGTATTATAGTAGTTATATTCTTGTATATAGGGGCAGTACTATAGTAGTTATATTCTAGTATATAGGAGCAGTATTATAGTAGTTATATTCTTGTATATAGGAGCAGTATTATAGTAGTTATATTCTTGTATATAGGGGCAGTACTATAGTAGTTATATTCTAGTATATAGGACACAGTATTATAGTAGTTATATTCTTGTATATAGGAGTAGTGTTGCTCGCGAATATTCGCAAAGCAAATTTTATTCGCGAATATCGCATATTCGCGAATTCGCGAATATTCGCAAATATAGCGCTATATATTCGTAATTACGAATATTCGTTTTTTTTTTTTTTCACAGTACACATCACAGTGATCACCCCTCTCTGCTTCCAGCTTGTGTGATGTAAAGAAGGCTCTAATACTACTGTGTGAGACTGGCGTGCAAATTTTCGTATATGTGAACATTTACATATGCTACTTTTCGCATATGCAAATTTTTGCTCATGCAAATTTTTCTATATGCAAATTTTTTAATTTTCGCATATGCGAAAATAAAACGAGGATATCACGAATATGAGAATATTCGCGAAGATATGACGAATATTCATTCATATATTCGCAAATATTTGCGAATTCGAATATGGCCTATGCCGCTCAACACTATATAGGAGGCAGTACTATAGTAGTTATTCATCAAAGAGAAAAAGAATAGACGGACGACTCACCCAGGTGCAGTAAAAAATTCTTCTTTATTTTCATGAAGTGTTCATATATCCACGGCAGAGCAGTACAGGGGGGTTATCGGGGGGATGCAGGGTGCGGGTGTGCGACAATTGTATCGCTCGTTCGCTGAGCTTCTTCTGGCTTCCCACCAGTGGGAAGCCAGAAGAAGCTCAGCGAACGAGCGATACAATTGTCGCACACCCGCACCCTGCATCCCCCCGATAACCCCCCTGTACTGCTCTGCCGTGGATATATGAACACTTCATGAAAATAAAGAAGAATTTTTTACTGCACCTGGGTGAGTCGTCCGTCTATTCTTTTTCTCTTTGATGAATATCATATGGAACTGTTTGCCTGTCAAACGTAGACGCTCCCCGCGAGGTGTACACACTAGAGCAGTTCATCATTCCGACAGTCCGGAGCAGCAATAACTAGCGAGTAGGCAGTGCCTGGTGTAAATCTCCTTGTATGTCACTATAGTAGTTATATTCTTGTATATAGGACACAGTATTATAGTAGTTATATTCTTGTATATAGGAGCAGTACTATAGTAGTTATATTCTTGTATATAGGAGGCAGTATTATAGTAGCTATATTCTTGTATATAGGAGCAGTGTTATTGTAGGATAAATTTGGCCCTGTCCTTGTGTTCGGTGGGGATCCCATGGGTAGATTCCCACCATTAAGCTTGCAATCTTTTATCAAATGAATATGGAATAACATCTTGAACAACTTTATTCACATCAGCATTAGTGCAAGTAGACAAGCATAGGAAAATAAAAGCCATATAAGGCTCTATTCACATCATGTCAAAGCTCTACCTTTAGATATATACCATATATATACAGATATATAGGTATATTCCTTTCATATATGCCACTTAATAGTCAAACAGCAACTTATGTAGCCTATTGACTCCAGTGGTAATGAAGGTCTATTGCATGTACACATTATTTTTGCAGCTGACCACTCTACAGGAAAGCACAATCTACTGTATTTTCATACTAGTAGTTTATACATTTAATAGATTATAGACAACTAAAACATTCTCCTGGAGTAGATGCCATTGTAACAAGTGGAATGTCATTTTTTTTCTCATATCATACAGTGACATCTACTGGTTGAACCTGGGCAGTACAACAAAGGCAGTACACAATCTTTTGCGGAGTAATATTTAATGTTCTTTAAGACGTTGCATATAAAGAAAATGTAAAATACAGATCTAACAATACTCTCCATACACTTAAAATAAACTAATATTATTAATAATTATAATTTTTATTTTTACTTTTCAAAGTGTGTTTTGGAATCAATAACCTAAATGGGCACTGTCACTTTAAAAAATAAAATAAAAATAGTTTCAGGGGTACTCCACCCTTAGACATCTTATCCCCTATCCAAAGGATAGGGGATAGGATGTCTGATCGCGCCCCCTCCCATAGACTTGCATTGAGGGGGCGGGCGTGACGTCACACGGGGGCAGAGTCGGGACGTCACGATCTTCCATCCCCGTGGTCGGGAGCCTGACCCTCCAGCGCTTCCGGAGCAGTAACAGGTGGGTGCTGTGTGCTATATTGCGGGGGTCCCCAGCGACAGGACCCCCGCGATCAGACATCTTATCCCCTATCCTTTGGATAGGGGATAAGATGTCTAGGGGTGGAGTACCCCTTTAAAACAAGTAAAAGGTTTTGATCGGTCGGGGTCTGAGTGTTCAGAACAAGCCGGGAGACTGCTGTAAAGTAAGCCGTGTGCAAAGGAACAGTGAAGCAGTTGCCCATAGCAATCAAACAGATTCCAGCTTTCAGTTTTTTGTTCTAAACAGACCCTGAATGGGATGGGGCACAACTGACCTCTGTGTCTCAATGGGTCCCATTGACTCTAATAGGGCCTATCTGGTTGCAGTATTTTACAGGAGTTGAGCAGAGGAAAAAGATCGGACATATACAGAATATTTTTCTCCGCTCATCTTCGGTCCTTCCCAATGGAGCTCACTTTAGTGTAACACGTCAACATTGTGAATGAGCCCTTACTCACTACATCTGATTGTCTGGGAGTGTATTGCACCGCGCAGTGAATGTTTACGGCAGACCCGGGATTAGACACAGGGTGCTCCTGTATGTAGGTTCCATGGCGTGCTATACAAGTAGTGTACATTCTTGGAAATTATGTCTTGTGCTGCTGATCTGTTTGGCAGTCGCTACATCTGTAGAACTTCTATACAGTGATGGCTCGAAGATCTGACCAATCAGAATGGGCATTCACTGGTAAAACCCCTGTATTACTGAAGTGCATGCACTGACTGGTGTCTGGTAACGCCCCCTACAGTACAGGGAGGTATTACATGTTCTGTACTCTTTACCTGTACCAGGGTCAGCTGCTCCTTTGGACACCAGGTGAGGGCGGCTCCATGTTACTTTTTTGGACATTGTGTGCTCTGTACAGGACCCTGAAGAAGCTCCTGTCCTCTACATAGACAGTGATTCCAGCTCCCAGCAGATCTTTATTACTTTTATATTTAAGGACTTGCTTTATCTATATTAGTTATCTACTTATTTTTTTTTTTAATCCTCACTTTTTCCTATTTTTGGATGATATTTTGGGTCTTCAAAAACCAATTACCAGGTTTCCATAGAGTTATGGTCTCAACATACAATGGTCGTCCCAGAGCCAATTCATATTGTAACGTGAGGGACCATTGTACTGTGACTGGCTTTTTTATGAGCCTGAGGAATTCTATATGGCTTTTAGCCATAGATTAGTAAACAGCAGGTAACCATTTCATAAAGGTTAACATTTATAAGACCATAAATGCGTGAGCCTGTACTTGGCCTCTGCTTACATACAGTAGCTGATCTGAACGAGCAGAACTGCAGCCTGAACAACAGTGGACAAAGCATCGGATGAGGCAGGACATGGCTTTAAACATACTGTAGATTAGTAATAAGCAGGAAGCATTCATAATGTTTTAGAACCACAATAGCACAAACCTTTGGTGGTCTTACTGTGGTGACACGAGGGTGCAAGGAATTCCTAATCACTTCATGACGCCAGGGCATCGTTAGCCTATACACGGTCCGAGGTGAAGACAGCTTCTCCTGGGCTAGACATCGACGTCGGGTTACAGATAACTGTCTTTACTGAGAAGATGTAGTAGATGGTATTACACACAGTCTGGAGCAGAGTAGAAGTGATGCAGTGTAACCCTTAGGGGAGCCCTGTTCCCTTGCTGGGACTTTTCACCCACTTGATTAATACTGACTTGAGATTAGAGACTGAAGATTCTCCACGCCGGCTCGGGTTTTGACAAGGTCCAATTACCTTCACTGCCAGGACCTGACTTTCCACTGCACGGAATAGCGGGGCAGACTAGCGGGGTAGACTTGAGAAGAGATTTCTTCTGAGGCTTCCCTCAGGATTTCTCCACACATGACTTCACCTCCTTTCCACACTGTACTTAGCTTGAAGTCTGGAACTAGACTAGGGCAACTCCTTCCCCACTACACCATATACTTAAAGGGTAACTCTCATTAAAACTAATTTTTGCTATTGCACTCCTTATGGTAAATCAAAAATATTTCTAATATAACTTTGTTTAAAAAAAAATGAAGTTTTCTATGTTTTATTTGTGCTTTAAAAAGCTCTTTAAAGAGCACATTTCCCCCAACTCATACACAGACTTTGGACCGAAGCCCAAACACAGGAAGTGCAGCCTGGAGTGCTGAGGGGGGGGGGGGGGGGGGGGAGGTGTCCAACCAACAGCATATGGCAGTTAAGTATGAGAGGAGCTATGATTGGATGAGGCTGGACACACCCCCTCAGCACTCCAGGCTGCTTTGGTCCAAAGTCTGTGTATAAGATGGGGGGGGGGGGGGGGGGATGTGCTCTTGAGCTTTTTTAAGCACAAATAAAACAAAGAAAACTTCATTTAAAAAAAAAAAAATTGTAAATTAGAAATAATTTTTTATTTACCATATAGAGTGCAATAGCAAAAATTAGTTTTAATGAGAGTGCCCATTTAACAATTTAGGGGTTCCCACTGGGCATATAGGGTCACCTGATTTACACTGCTCCTCACTCTTAAAGGCATAGTACACATAAATAACATTATACAGTGGATATGGTAAACATAAAAGTATACAATAGAGAGCTTGAACGTATTATGAATAACTGATATTTTGTCAGTGGGCCCTACACATGTGCAGAGGAGATCCTCAGCCCACAGGACAGGCTTCGGTGCTGGGACACCACATTACATTTACAGACAGTAGCCAGTCTGAATGAGCAGAGCAACAGACTAATAATAATCCATGGTAGAACATTTCTATGAGGCAGATTATGGCTTTCAGGTTAAGATAAGTAATCACAGGGTGAGCGTAGACCGCAATCGTATGAGCTTGTGGTTGGCCTGTGCTAGTAGACAGTAGCTAATCTGTATGAATAATAATAGACGGGCAGAGGATGTCATGAGACACAACATGGCCTCAGACTTAGTTCAGTAAACAGCGGGTAAGCATTCCTTAAAGGGGTACTCCGCCCCTAGACATCTTATCCCCTATCGAAAGGATAGGGGATAAGATGTCAGATCGCGGGGGACCCCCCGGGATCTCGGCTGCAGCACCCATCTGTTGCGGCTACCGGCATAGCTGGAGGCTCTCATCCTAACGCCTCCCGACCACAGTGACGTGAGATCGTGACGTCACGACTCCGCCCCGTGTGACATCACGCCCCGCCCCCCTCAATGCAAGTCTGTAGGAGGGGGCGTGACGCTGTCACGCCCCCTCCCACAGACTTGCATTGAGGGGCGGGGCGTGACGTCACACGGGGGCGGTGTCGTGACGTCACGATCTCACGTCACCTTGGTCAGGAGCCGAAGCCTCCAGCGTTTCCGGAAGCTGCAACAGGTGGGTCCTGCAGCCGAGATCCCGGGGGGTCCCCCGCGATCTGACATCTTATTGGGGGTAAGATGTCTAGGGGCGGAGTACCCCTTTAAAGGTTACCATTTTTACCACCACAACTGCAGGGTGGGCTAAATTTTACAATCTGCACATGTGATTCGTGACTCATTTTAATGGAGATAGCGCCGGATAACTCTAGGCCTTCACTCTACCTATTGGCTGCATCTCAGCACACTGTATAATTTTATGTGTTATTTTAAGCCCACAAATGACATGTAAGTCATATCCAGGACGACACAACATCCGGCATTCATGACAAGGCGTGAGCGAATCTCCAGGAGCCACATTATTCACAGGAGCACATGGCAGGCGGAGTGAGATCACTGTCTGAGGGTGTAGGTGTGAGTCTCTCCGCTCAGATCACAGCACTGAATCAGGCAGGGTTATATTTAACAGGTTACACTGCCGACCACGTGCATTTTGGGTTGTGGTTGGTACAGGCCCTGAAAGCAGCGGAAGCGTTCTCCATCACATAGACAGATGTTACTGTTTCCACAATACAGACAGAAGACCATAAATGATTGTCCAGTCTCCAAAGCTTTTTTCACACTATTTTATGATGGGGGACATTCATCAATGATGGGGGGGGGGGGGGGGGGGTATTTATAAAGCATTTAACCCTTGTTTTCTTGGGTAAAATTGTCTCAATGTTTTGGCGCAGTTTGTTATTTGTATTCATATATGCGCATTCCTGTGCGGTGGTATGCGTGATTTGAATTGTGTTTTTGTAGCGGTCAGGAATTTATGAAAAGGTGCAGAATTTGACGCAACCCCTTTAAAATGACACAAATCACCACCATAAAAAAAGTGGCATAAAAAAACACACACATTACAAAAAGTAGTTAAAATTACTCATTAACCCCTTAAGGACCAAGCCCATTTTAACCTTAAGGACCAGGCCAATTTTATTTTTGCATTTTCGTTTTTTCCACCTCTCCTTCTAAAATCCATCTATAGACCCATATAAGGGCTTGTTTTTTTTGCGTGACCAATTGTACTTTGTAATGAAACCTCTCATTTTACCGTATAATGTACGGCGAACGCAAAATAATTATCTTTTAGGGAGGAAATTTTAATGAAAACCACAATTTTGCACATTTTGGAGGGTTTCGTTTTCACACTGTACACTTTACAGTAAAAATGACATGTGTTTTTTATTCTGTGGGTCAATACGATAAAAATGATACCCATGGCTAGATACTTTTATATTTTTGTACCGCTTAAATAAAATCTAAAACTTTTTGTACAAAATCGGTAATCTAAAATCACCCTATTTTGACCAACTATAACTTTAAAATTTTTCCGTATATAGGGCGGTATGAGGGCTCATTTTTTGCACCGTCATCTGTACTTTTTATCGATACCACATTTGCATATATAAAACTTTTTGATCTTTTTTTTTTTTTTTTGGAGTAAAATGTGACAAAAAAGGTGCATTTTTGGACTTTTTTTTTATTTTTTTTTACGGCTCATCAGAATCCCACCACTAGGGGTCCCCATATCTACTGGGACACTAACCAGTCATGCAGCAGCCTTAGGCTAGTCCATGAGTCATGGACAAGAGATGACTCATTGACAAGGCTGCATGAGCAGATGCATCAATCACATCCCACCACCACAAGGAGGGACACGCCCCGTCCCACCACCACAAAGAGGGACACGCCCCCTCCCACCACCACAAGGAGGGACACGCCCCCTTCCCCTCATTGGATTTATAACCCTGTGAGCTAATGAAAAGATGTAAAATTAAATGTAAAATAAAGGACATTCACAATGAAGCTACTAAACTGCCTGTAGTAACACACAAGGAATCACCTCTGAAAGACCTTCCTGGGACTATCACCTGAAAGGTGGGTAAATTCACACTTATGACAGTCATTTCTGACACATTGCCTCTTGAGAACGCAGTGGAGACGGCGAAACATGTAGAGGCGACAATCTAGTGTTTTTAATATAGTGCCTCGGTTGGGATATTGGGTGTCTGCAGAACCCCAGATATAAAGAGCTAATTGCTCAGTACATACCGTTACAATCCCACCTGGCACTAATATTTTAATGTCACCTACTGGGTTTATTTGATTTTAAACAAATATATTAAAAGTTATATTTGAATACACTTTTTTTAGGGGGGAAATTAATAGAGGTGTTTTGCACCCCGGGCTACGGCCCTGGGGTTTGGAGAAAATCATTTCTGAAATTGCACCAAATTTATAGCCCGACTTGTGCCTTTTTGTAAATTTGTTGCAGTGAGTCAAAAAGCCACCAATGAAAAAAATTAGTAAAAAAAACACATACCACAGCCATTACTCGTAAATACCTCCCGTTGTCTTTAGTAAGTTCGTTTAGAAGTCCTTCATTTTTGCTGTGGTTTTGTTTACATGAAACATATTTATCATAATATCGCAAGCGGGTTGATAAATTTAATGCATGCAAGCAAAAACAATTATTTACTTATTAAATATTCTTATTTATTTATTGTTAGTGTTATATACACAGCTTTTACATCTATCATTGCATACTATACTTTTGCAAATTTTGCACCAGGACGCTAAGCATTTATTTATTTATTTATTTATTCAATTAATTTTTTATCTGTTTAGTTTTTTTAATAAAAAAAAATATATATCTGAATACAGGAAGCTAACATCAAACACGATAGTCTTGTGTATTCAGTGGGTGTATCAATTATATACCGGTCTTGTCAGCGCCGATTTCTCTCCCTATCGTAATGACTCACTCAATAAGAATTGTTATGACTGCGTGATAAGCACGAAACTCAACGGCAGTAAAAGGAAGATTATGTAGATTTATGTTTTCTATAGCAAAGATTGGGCATTTGGCAAACGTGCTTGAAAGAATAAGAGTGTGCTCGGGAGCGTAGTGCTAGAGGTGCATCAATGCATTAGATGGTGGATCCAATTCATTGTCCACAAGGGGGGGGTGTTATGGTAAAAACTGCCCCCCATGTTTAAATTTCTACAACTTATGTGTCCTCAGGATGCAGATGCAGTTGAATACTATAAAGGGACAAGGATCCATCAGCTCCCTGCCCCATCATACACTCTCATAAGCTGCAGGCTCTTCAGAGTTGATGTGATTGAGCTTACCTTTACAGTTCCACCTACAGCCCATTCCGTAGGTCTAAACCAATGTGAAAAGGACACAAGGGTGGGGGAATGAACTTTTTCTTACTTTTAGAAGGAAACTAAGGGGGCACTATTGTTTTTTAATAAAGGCACTTAGGGGCACAACTACTGTGTAGGGACAGTAAGGAATCATTATTACTGTGAGGATAACACTGGGGGCACTATTACTGTGTATGGCCAGAAAGGAGGCAATATTACTATGAGGAGACCCACTAGGGGGCACTATTACTGTGTATGGCTGTAAGGAGGCACTATTACTGAGTATGGGAAGAAAGGAGGCAATATTACTATGAGGAGACCCACTAGGGGGTACTATTACTGTGTATGGCTGTAAGAAGGCACTATTACTGTGGGAAGGCCACTAGTGGGGCACTATTATTGCACTAGGGGATACTATTACTGTGTATGACCTGGAAAGATGCACTATTACTGTGAGAAGACGACTAGGTGGTACTATTACTTTATATGGCCAGTAAGGAGGCACTATTATTGTGAGATCACTAGTGGCACTATTACTGTGTATGGCTGTATGGAGGAACTATTACTGTGAGAAGACCACTAGGGGGCACTATTACTGTCTATTACCTGGAAAGAGGCACTATTACTGTGAGGAAACTACTAGGGGGTACTATTACTATATATGACCAGTAAGGAGGCACTATTATTGTGAGGAGAGCGCTAGGGGCACTATTACTGTGTATGGCTGTACGGAGGCACTATTACTATGAGAAGACCACTAGTGGGGCACTATTACTGTGTATGGCCAGTAAGGAGGCACTGTTATTGAGAGGAGACCACTAGGGGATACTATTACTGTGTAGGGGCTGTAAGAAGGTATTTACTACTGTGGGGAAGGCAATAAGGGGGACAAATAATGTGTGTGGACACAAAGGAAGGCACTGTCTAACATGACATTCATCTGTATATCACAGCATTATGACAATAGTGATAGGGACAGACACTTTGGTGATGTCATCACTTGCCATGTTATCCATACAGTGTAGATATAGATTTTCTCGGACTATAAATGGTCTATCCTTGGTCATCCACAATGTCTAATTGGTGAGATTCCAACTTCCGACACTCCTGTCCATCAGCTGAGTAATGTGGTCATGGTGGTCCGGGCACAGTGACGTACATTTGGTTATGGCTGTTCAGCTTTATTCTCCTCTGGTGAAGACAAATTTCCTTAATGAAGCTGAAGACTTGGGCACTTTGCCTTCACAGTGTGGATAAGAACAGAACAGAGACATGCTTGTAGCAGACGTTACCTTGGACTGGAATAAACCTAAAAGTAACAGAGCCGGGAGATGTTACTTTGGCAGAAGCCGGACCTAAATTGGTTTTGGGTCCACCCCTCTCTGGAAAAGAAGGCTGGACTAGGACCTTTTCCCACAGCCATCTAGAAGTTTCTAGGATGAATCATGTGACCAAGGCATCATTCATCTCATCTGTAAGCCTTACACTTTTGTTATACCTAACTGTATGCTATTTATGCAATACAAAGTATAAAACAAATGATCTCACAGTACCCCCACATGCAGGTTTATTCAATTAGCAAAAGGTTCTCTCATAGCAACACAACTTCTTATGGATGTTAGCTGGAACACAGGTACTGGGGCACTGCAATAGGTTATTCTACAAGTGTATATACATGGTATGACGTGTGACGGGGATGTGGACAGGGGCGTAATGCAAAGGATTTCCCATCTCATTAAATAATACCCTTATCTGTGGATCGGTGGGGGGGTTCAAACGCTGGGACCCCTTCCCATCCTGAAAACAGGAACATAAATGTGCGGTCACAGCTTCATTTTTTTTTTAGTCGGGCGCTGAACATTTCTGCGCTCAACACTTGGAAATGTTTGACAGTGGTAGCGCAGTCACTATTCCTGTCTCCATTCTCGGGATTGGCAGTCAGACCCCCTGCGGTCGGACCCCCACCGAACTGAGTGTTAACCCCCTATCATGTGAATTAGGGATAACTTAAAGGGGGACCCCCACGATCAAACATCTTATCCCCTATCCTTTGGATAGTGCATAAGATGTCTATGGGCGGAATATCTCTTTAAGGAGTTCCTCTTATGATCTTGTTAAAATTTATAACTCTCCCAGGTCACTGCCCCCATCATGATAAACCACCTCCTGCCTTTATTTTTATTATTTCTTAGTTTTCCACCTTGATATTGCTCTGTAGTTTCTGATCAGTCTCAGTCAGATTCACAGGCTGGGAAGGGGCGTTCCCCAGCAGGCGTGACATCATCTGAAGCCGTACAGGGGAGAACTTCCTCCCTCACTCTGCTACACACTGCTCAGAGTAGTTCAGTGTAAGATGAGCTCTGATTGGCTAAGGCTGCACACAACCCCCTCATTACTCCAGACTGCATTTCCTGATTTTGGACTTCTGCCAGGACAGCAAGAGTCCAAAGTCTGGGCAAGAGATTGGGGGAAATATGCTCTGGACAAGTAGGGAGACACCTAGTGGCAGCTTTTTTTAAACACAAATTAAACATAGAAAACTTCATTTTTTTTTAACCCCTTCCCGACCTATGACATACCTGTACGTCATGGGTGGCAAGGTGTTCCCGACCCATGACATACAGGTACGTCATGGATATTACTGCCGCTACTCGCGGCATCCCGCAGCGCCCGGAAAGATGGTGGCTATCACTGATAGCCAGCCATCTTACCGTGCGACCACGGGGGGTTTCGTCCCCCCCCCCCCCCAGCGATCGCTGCTATCAGCTGGTCAAATCTGACTAGCTGATAGCAGCGTTTCGCTATGAAAATACTTAGCAGCGCGGTGTGTGAGTCCCGATCACGGGGATCGGGACACACACCGCTCTGCTAAGTGTCCCTGTCCCGTCCCCCGGCGTCACTTACCCGTCGGAGCGGTGTCCCGAGCGGTCCCGGCGTCCTCCATGCGGTCCCGGCGTCCTGGCTGCGCTGCGTCCCGGAGGTGAGTTTCCGGCAGCAGTGCAGCATCTTCATTGGCAGCAGTGAGATCGCCGTAAAGCGATCTCACTGCTGCCTCTGAGAGTTTCAAAACTGCAACTCCCAGCATGCCCAGACAGCCTTTGGCTTTCTGGGCATGCTGGAAGTTGTAGTTTTGCAACATCTGGAGGTCCACAGTTTGGAGACCACTGTATAATGGTCTCCAATCTGTGCTCTTAAAGATGTTGCAAAACTACAAATCTCAGCATGCTCAGTCTGTCCAGGCATGCTGGGAGTTGTAGTTCTCTAACATCTGGAAGAGCACAGATTGGAGACCATTATACAGTGGTCTCCAAACTGTGGACCTCCAGATGTTGCAAAACTACAACTCCCAGCATGCCCAGACTGCCCAGGCATGCTGGAAGTTGTAGTTCAGCAACATCTGATCCTTCAGATATTGCCGAACTACAACTTCCAGCATGCCTTGGCAGTCTGGGCATGCTGGGAGTTGTAGTTTTGCAACATCTGGAGGCACACTAGTTGGGAAACATTGTCCGTTTCCTACCTCAGTGCCTCCAGCTGTTGCAATTGTTGCAAAACTATAACTCCCAGCATGCACTGACAGACCATGCATGCTGGGAGTTGTAGTTTTGCAACAGCTGGAGGCACACTGGTTTGGAAACACTAAGTTTGGTTGCAAAACACTTGAAAGTTTATTACTTAACTTAGTGTTTCCAAACCAGTGTTCCTCCAGCTGTTGCAAAACTACAACTCCCAGCATGCACGGACAGCCAAAGGGCATGCTCGGAGTTTGCAACAGCTGGATGTTTGCCCCCTCCCCCCAATGTGAATGTACAGGGTACACTCACATGGGCGGAGGTTTACAGTGAGTGCTGCAAGTTTGAGATGGCGCAAATTTTGCGCTGCAGCTCAAACTTCCAGCGGCAAACTTGCTGTGAACCTCTGCCCATGTGACTGTACCCTAAAAACACTACACTACACTGACACTAACCTAAAATAAAAAGTAAAAAACACTACATATACACATACCCCTACACAGCCCCCCTCCCCCCAAAAAATGAAAAACGTCTGGTACGCTACTGTTTCCAAAACGGAGCCTCCAGCTGTTGCAAAATAATAACTCCCAGTATTGCCGGACAGCCATTGACTGTCCAGGCATGCTGGGAGTTTTGCAACAGCTGGAGGCACCCTGTTTGGGAATCACTGGCGTAGAATACCCCTATGTCCACCCCTATGCAAATCCCTAATTCAGGCCTCAAATGCGCATGGCGCTCTCTCACTTTGGAGCCCTGTCGTATTTCAGGGCAACAGTTTTGGGACACATATGGGGTATCGCCGTACTCGGGAGAAATTGCCTTACAAATTTTGGGGGGCTTTTTCTTCTTTAACCCCTTATGAAAAGGTGAAGTTGGGGTCTACACCAGCATGTTAGTGTAAAAAAATTAATTTTTTACACTGACATGCTGGTGTTGCCCTATACTTTTCATTTTCACAAGAGGTAAAAGGGAAAAAAGACCCTCTAAATTTGTAACGCAATTTCTCCCGACTACGGAGATACCCCATATGTGGGCGCAAAGTGCTCTGGGGGCGCACAACAAGGCCCAGAAGGGAGAGTGCACCATGTACATTTGAGGCGATTTGCACAGGGGTGGCTGATTGTTACAGCAGTTCTGACAAACGCAAAACAATAAATATCCATATGTGACCCCATTTTGGAAACTACACCCCTCACGGAATGTAATAAGGGGTGCAGTGAGCATTTACACCCCACTGGTGTATGACAGATTTTTGGAACAGTGGTCTGTGAAAATGAAAAATAAAATTTTTGATTTGCACAGTCCACCGTTTCAAATATCTGTCAAACGCCAGTGGGGTGTAAATGCTCACTGCACCCCTTATTACATTCCATGAGGGGTATAGTTTCCAAAATGGGGTCACATGTGGGGGGTCCACTGTTCTGGCACCATAGGGGCTTCCTAAATGGGACATGCCCCCCAAAAACCCTTTCAGAAAAACTCACTCTCCAAAATCCCATTGTCGCTCCTTCCCTTCTGAGCCCTCTACTGCGCCCACCGAACACTTTACATACGCATATGAGGTATTTCCTTACTCGAGAGAAATTGGGTTACAAATTTTAGGGTGATTTCTCTCCTTTTACCCCTTGTAAAAATTTAAAAATTTGGTCTACAAGAAAATGCGAGTGTAAAAAATGAAGATTTAGAATTTTCTCCTTCACTTTGCTGCTATTCCTGTGAAACACCTAAAGGGTTAAAACACTTACTGAATGTCATTTTGAATACTTTGGGGGGTGCAGTTTTTATAATGGGGTCATTTATGGGGTATTTCTAATATGAAGATCCTTAAAATCCACTTCCAACCTGAACTGGGCCCTGAAAAATTAAGATTTTGAAAATCTTGAGAAAAATTGGAAAATTGCTGCGGAACTTTGAAGCCCTCTGGTGTCTTCCAAAAGTAAAAACTTGTCAATTTTTTAATGCAAACACAAAGTAGACATATTGTATATGTGAATCAATATGTAATTTATTTGGAATATCCATTTTCCTTTCAAGCAGAGACTTTCAAAGTTAGAAAAATGCAACATTTTCTAAATTTTCATGAAATTTTTAGATTTTTTACCAAGAAAGGATACAAATATCAGTGAAATTTTACCGATAAAATAAAGTAGAATATGTCACGAAAAAACAATCTCGGAATCAGAATGATAAGTAAAAGCATTCCAAAGTTATTAATGTTTAAAGTGACAGTGGTCAGATTTTCAAAAAATGCCCAGGTCATGAAGGTGAAAATGGGCTGGGTCATGAAGGGGTTAAAACAAAGTACAATAGAAAGATTTTTTTTCAATAGAAAAAAATTAGTTTTAATGACAGTGCCCATTTAACGAGATGGGAAAACTTCTGGGGCACCAATGCAAAATCTGTAACAGGAACCACCAGAGGGGCCATCTATATACCCCCTGTATACCAAATACAGCTGTTCCCTTGGAGCCATACTAATACCACAGCTTGGTAGTTACAAGAAGTTTTGCCGCCACTTTGCAGCATGCCGCCTCAAGTGAGTGTCCACCTAACCGGGGCACTATCCTACCTTTATAGTCCTAATTTATTTGGGCATAGTCCTTGGCCAACTTCAGATCTGTTGTACATCTGCAGTAATACTTGCATTGTTAGCCTATGTTCACACCTCGGACTGCGGGCGCCGGAATAATATGCCGGTGCTAGGACCGCACAGGAATGTGCCATCTCATAGTAAGCTATGCATTCCGTGCAGAGTCCGCAGAAAGAATGGACGTGTTCATTCTTTCTGCGGACACTGAAATTTGCATTTTCGGGCCAGAAACACCTGCCGCAGAAATTCCGCTGTGTGCACAGTGCAGTAGAATCCCATATGGCTGTCTGGACATGCTGGGAGTTGTAGTTTTGCAACAGCTGGTTAGGAAAAATTGCTCTATAATGTCCATATGCCCCAACAAGTCTAGTGAAAAGGTTTTCCTAAAGCCAGGCACCAGGGCTTGGCCCAAACCTTAGCCAGCTGCACCCCCTATGGCAGTGTTTCCCAACCAGTGTGCCTCCAGCTGTTGGAAAACTACAACTCCCAGCATGCCCGGACAGCCAAAGGCTGTCCGGGCATGCTGGGTATTGTAGTTTTCCAACAGCCGGGGGCACCTTGTTTTGGAAACACTTCCCTATGGCAACCCTATTGCATGGTTCTGCATTCTACAACATTACACTAACTGTAAGGAATGCGTTCCATAGAACGGTGCATGCTCCACGCCATTGCACATGGTCATACAGAGGAGAACGTTCTTCTATTCTGAAGATTAAAAAAAAAATCTCTGATCACGAGACCGGAGAAAGGAGAACGAGTCATCCCGCATTTTTATTCATTTTTTTATTACGAGATGCCAAAGGCGCAAGAGTTAGTCACAGACGTTAATATCTGAAATAACATAATGGAGGCCTTAATGCTCTCATGTGAGGCTCACGGTACAGAACATTTCTGAGTGTTTATGTACACGGTGCCAAAAGACAGGCGAACTGAACCTCCTGTTATTAAAGGGGTACTCCGCCCCCAGACATCTTATCCCCTATCCAAAGGATAGGGGATAAGATGTCTGATCACGGGGGGTCTGGCTGCTGGGGACCCCTGTGATCACTCCTGCAGCACTTCCCTTTTGGATAGGGGATAAGATGTCTAGGGGCGGAGTACCCCTTTAACCAACCAGGAAATACACGGGAGCGGGTCATAGAGGTAGCAAAGAGTTAAAGGAGTTCTGCAGTCTTAGACACTTATCCCCTATCCGCAGGACAACCCCCGCGCGATCTCCCGCACGGGGATCCGGCATTATTGTGGCTCTGCGTGGCTAATGCGCGTGTCGTCAACCTCCCTGAGGTCGATGACACGCCTCCTTCAAACTGCCCTATGGGAGAGGCGGGAATGCACGAACGCTGCATCTCCGCCTCTCCCATAGAGATACATGGAGGGAGCGTGTCGGCCACGGTGCCATGCTGCGGCCGAAACGCCTCTTGCACAGGAGAGCCGCAGCAGAGCCCCGTACAGGAGATCACGGGGAGTCCCAGCATTCGCACCCCCCCCCCCCATGCTTAAACTCTAATCCCCTAAGCTGCAGAACTCCTTTAACAATGGACCCTTTAAAAAACACTTTCCGACACAGCATCAGTAAAATCTACAGTACTGGAAATGTTAACCGCCAATAGTTTTTATTTTATTTTTTCATTGTCTCATTCCAATATATATTTTTTTCTATCAACCTAGCAGCATGAGGGTTCGTTTTTTGTGGGACAAATTGTACTTTTTAATGGCATCATATTGGCTTTTATAGCTTATTGATAACTATTATTATTGTAATCATTATATTATCATTATTATTATGTACATAGTCCTGCAGATCCCTTACATGCCGTGGTCATGATGTGACCGCGGCATGTAAGGGGACAAACTGCCAACGCATGCCATGGGTGACCCAAATTCTATAAGTGACGTTCCTAAAAACCCATATGGGTGATCATTAAGGGGTTACTCTCACATCATCGCTATACATGGTACAGTGTTTGCAAAATATGAGCGTCCCGTCCCTCTTCATATTGCTGCTGAAGGAGTCGGCTCCTTGCTTATCTAATATTGTCGGTCTCTCCTGACCATCAGTAAAATACATTATATAATCCCTTCAAAGTTTTGGCTAAATTATGGGTTAAAGTTCATAGCAGAGTTTCCCAACCCTTTTTGGGCTCGGGAAACCCCTCGTAAGAAATGTTTTCGCGGGGAACCCCTACTGAAGTTGACGAGCAAAAAATAAATAAATAAATAAAAGGAAATGTCCGCAATGCACAATATCTATTTTCTGTGGGTATGTAGATTACAGTGCTGCTTTATCCAGCAACTCAATGATGTCTTCTAAAATCTGCGTCATTCCCGTCTCTTCTCCATCTGGTCCGGCCATCATAAAGATTTCTCCCAGCCACAATACTTCTCTGTATAACCTGCAAAACAAACCTATTAGGCTCCGCACTTTACCAGCATCAGACTCCAGATTCCCCTTTTACAAGTGAGGGGGAATATAGGGGCATATCGGTGTAAAGGGGTAACAGAGGGGTGCTGAAAGGTGTACATGGGTGAAAGGTGTGTAGAGGGGTGTACATGGGTAACAGAAGGGTTTAGAGGGGTGTACATGGGTGACAGAGGGGTGTATATGGGTGACAGATGGGTGTACATGGGTGACAGAAGGGTGTACATGCGTGACAGATGGGTGTACATGTGTGACAGATGGGTGTACATGGGTGACAGGGGTGTTGGGGGTGTAGAGGAGTGTACATGGGTAACCAAGGGGTGTGCATGGTTGACCGAGGGGTGTACATGGTTGACAGAGGGGTGTACATGGTTGACAGAGGGGTGTACATGGTTGACAGAGGGGTGTACATGGGTAACAGAAGGGTGTTGGGGGTGTAGAGGAGTGTACATGGGTGTCAGCGGGATGTACATGGGTGACGAGGGGTGTTGGGGGTGTACATGGGTGACGAGGGGTGTAGAAGAGTGTACATGGGTGACAGGGGGGCGTAGGTGGTGAAAGTGGGGTTGACAGGAGTGACAAGGTGGTAACAGAGGGGTGGACAGGGTTGACAAAGGGAAAGAGGGGTAAATAGTGACGGTTGGACATTGGTGATAGGGGGGTAGATTGGGGGGTGGTCAGAGGGGTGGTTAATATGGGTGACAGGGGCGGACAAGGTGGACATGGATGACAGGAAAATGGAAAAGGGTGAAAGGGGTGACAGAGGGGAGAGGGTGCATTATGTGGTGTGCGGGGGTGCAATGTAGGGCAGATGTTGTAACCCTGGGGGCAGATGTTATTAACCCCTTCTAGACGTGATGCCAGGGCGTGGTTTAGCCTTAACCACCCGAAGGTAATACCACTGATCCTGGGCTAGGCACGGAGGCAATGAATACAGTGATGCCAAGTTACGGACAACGGTAGCTTTACTGAGGGTAGACAGGTGATACAGTCTGTGCAGTACAGCCAATATCCCAAGCAGGTGACCAGTGACACAGGGGGACCTCGCAGGCTTGCTGGGACTTGCAGTATGTAGAGAAACTTTAGTGCAGGCCACGGTGACTATATAGAAGACTTGACTTGACTGACTTGACAATTGACATGAAGATGACTCTGATCTTACTTGAGCTGACTTTGTGGCTGCAGACTTTAGGCTTGAGGCCTCCAATGCTCTGGACACACACACTGAGGCAACTGCACTGGACCTCAGCAGGAGCAAGAATGCTGGAAGAGAGAGATTGTAGCTCCACACCTGGTTTTATAGGGGGGCTGTGCAAAGAGCCTGTAGGTCACTTAAGGGGTCACCTGGTCACTAGGGCCTCCTGGGTAACAAGCACATGGTCACAGTAATTAAAGAAACATTACACTTTTAACATATAACATATGTACATAGGGGATAACACTGCAGGGGGCCCTGGGGACATAAAGGGACTCTGCCTGACAGGGTACTGGGAAACGCCATCCTGCACTGGGCCACCACAATTACCTTAATTAAGATTAGCTGAGCCGTCCTTCTGCAGGGCACCAGAAAGAATCGGTGGGCCGAGAAGAATTAGGCGGGGCAGGAAGATAATCCGGGGGAGGGGGGGCGGGAACATAGTTCGTGGGGGCGGCGTAAACATAGTCCGGGGGTCGGCGGGAACATAGTCCGGAGGGCCGTCGGGGAAGATAGTTCGGGAGGCTGGCGGGAAGATAGTCTGGGGGTGGGGGGGGGGGGCGGTGGTATAATAGTCCAGGGGGAGGGCAGCAGAGACATAATCCAGGGGCCTGCGCACCGTCCCCTGCATTTATCCCCTTCCTGGCCTGCGCACCTGTGACTCACTCACAGTGCCGCAGGGGGGGACGCACGTACACGCAATGCACACGCAGGCTTTCCTTCTCCTCTGCGCCACCGTGATTCACAGGTGCGCAGGCCGGGGCGGGAGATTAAAAAAATAAATAAATTACCTACTGGAGCCCGCGGAACCCCTGGCAGTCCTCAACGGGGAATCACTGGTCCAGAGAGTCTCCTCATTCAGGTACCCCACAATAGTCAACAATAGTCAACAGCTTAGCCAGCTGCCATTCTTGGGGGACGCTTCTCGGCCAAGGGGTATCCTGATCCTCCTTAAGAAAGCATAAATATTAAACAAACTGATTTTATTGTTCCCAAAACTAAAAATGAAAGAATGAATAGACAGTGTATGCAAAAATAACAAAAATTCTAAAAAGTTCAAATATAACTTTATAACTAACTATAATTGTGGGGCAAATGAAATAAGTAAAATTAAGAAGCGAAATTGGCCCATCATTTGTAGCGACCCCATCCTTAGGGATATTATACCTGATACCCTGGGAGTGACGTTTAGGTGGTCTAGAAATTTGCAAAGTTTGGTGGTTCCTAATAGATTAAAATGCACCAATAAGAATGCTCAAACATCTGCTTTGACAGTAACAGGTTGCTATCCTTGCAGCAAGATTCGTTGCCTTTGTTGCTCTATGATTGAAACACCTACCACAACATTTGCCGTATATACTCGAGTATAAGCCGACCAGAATATAAGCCGAGGCCCCTAATTTCACCCCAAAAACCCAGGAAAAGTTATTGACTCGACTATAAGCCTAGGGTGGGAAATACATCATCCCCCCATGTCATCATCCAGACCCCCGACATCATCACCCCCCCCCCTTTATCATCACCGCCTGTCAATCCCTTCATCAGTGGTCTTCAACCTGCGAACCTCCAGATGTTGCAAAACTACAACTCCCAGCATGCCCGGACAGCCATCGGCTGTCCGGGCATGCTGGGAGTTGTAGTTTTGAAACCTCTGGAGGTCCGCAGGTCGAAGACCACTGTGGCCTTAATCATCATCCAGCTGCAGGGACCGTCCGGTGGGGATGGTTAGTCGTTCCGGGCTGTCCATTTTCACCGGGGGGCCTCTTCTCCGTGCTTCGGCCTGCCCCGGACTAGAGACGTTCATGCGCAATGTCCCTATGCGTCATTGTCAGGGCAACGTCACTAGTCCGGGGCCGGGCCCGAAGCGGAGAAGAGGGCCTCCCGGTGAAAATGGAAAGCCCGGAACGACTAACCATCCCCACCGGATGGTTCCTGCAGCATAGATGGCCCGAACCAGCTCACCCTAACTTCACTCCGAGGGGAAGTGAGTACAAAACAAAAGGGGGGGGGGGGGCTGGATGATGACGAAGGCCGCAGTGGTCCTGCGGACCTTCAGTGGTTTCAAAACTACAACACCCATGGCATGCTGGGAGTTGTAGTTTTGCAACATCTGGAGGTCCACAGGTTGAAGACCACTGAGAAGGGATTGACAGGCGGAGAGTTCACTCGAGTATAAGCCGAGGGGGGCGTTTTCAGCACGAAAAATCGTGCTGAAAAACTCGGCTTATACTCGAGTATATACGGTAATTCTTTCCAAACAAATAAAACATTCCCTGTTGCTCATATGGTCATTTTGCAATATACCTGTTGTATTGTAGTTGTCGCATGCAGTACGTTGGCTGCACCATTCAAACAGTGCGGTCGCGCATGTGCAAGCATAGATCCAATATTAAAAATAACATTATATTACACAGTATTTCTCGCCATTTTTCTACAGTACATGGTAGTAATATTAATGACCTGCGATTAATCATCCTTGAGACCATCCCGGAAAATACTCGTAACTGTAGGAATTGATTAACCGTGAATCTTATTGGATCTTTAAATTAGCCTACGTTGGTGCCGCAGGGACTTAATGAGACAATAGAGAGTGTCCGCTAAAATTGCGTACTGTATGGTTTTCCTGTATGTTTTTTTTGGTATATTTTTCTATGTGATGTTACAGGTATGTTGATCAAAGATTTTATTGCTGGATTTTTATGTTTTTCCCTTTTTTTGATATATTTAAGTTATATTTTGTATACATTTTACACTATATATGTATTATATTTGAAGTAATTTCTACTAGGGATATATTGCTATCTGTCTTTAATTCTTTTGCTACATGCATGCAGTGGATCAGCACCCTCTTGCGGTGGATTCACTGCATGCATCTTAGTAATCATGCAAAGGTTTAATCCCCTTATTTTATTCTGCTACTTAAGGGGTAAATTTTTTACCTTTATAAGTGTGCTGCTGTTTCCACCTTGTTATGCCTGAAGAAGCTGTGCATGCACAGCGAAACGCATTGCATCCTGGTAATAAAAGGCTGTCCAGGCATGCTGGAAGTTGTAGTTTTGCAAGGACCTCTACCATTTACATATTAAATGTCTGTGGTGGCTCAGTATGGGAGGTGTTACCCCGTGCTCCTGCAGCCCTGTCAGGCAGCCTTCTTCAGTGTCCCCAGGGCCCCCTGCATTTAGTTTCCCCATTGTAAATATGTTGTACTGTATAAAATGTGTTATCACTTTAAGAGTTATACCATGTGATATACCATGCACTTTGCTTGTTACCCAGGAGGTACCAGTGACCAGGTGATCCCTGGGGTGACCTATGGGCTCCCTGTGAGTCTCCTCCATATAAGCCCTGGGTAGAGCTAGCCTCGTTCTCTTGGAGCTTAGAGCTTTTGTTGCTGAGGTCCAGTGCAGTCGCATAGTGTGTGTGTCCAGAGTGTTGGAGACTTCAAAGTCCAGTCCTGCAGCCGCCATCAAGTGCAAGGAAGCTAAACCTGCAGCATTGTCCGTCATCAGTGAAGTCAAGTCAGTCTCTGACAAATTGTCAAGCAACGTGGCCTGTACTAAATTGCCTAATCCTACTACAAGATCAATTTGGTCTCCTGCCACCAAGCGTCAAGGGGAAAGTCGTCCAAGAAGAATGGTATCCTGAGTCACCTGTCATGGACCCCAAATATCTGCATCAAGAGTTGTTGACAAATGTGCCCAGGCCTACTCCTGTGGTCGAGGAGGTTTGGCCTAGCCAGCGGCACCAACCAAACTGCCTCGGCCTACTCCTGCAGGGGAGGAGGTTTGGCCGGGCCAACAGTCACCTACACTTGACCCCCCAGTGGCACAAGCTGCTGCTGTACAAGAGGTGGTCACAGTAAGGCTGGGTTCACACCACGTTTTCTTAAATACGGTTCCCGTATACGGTTGGGAGGAGGGGGGCGTGGCTTAATCGCGGCCGTATTCGGGAACCGTATTTAATGCAAGTCTATGAGCCGACCGGAGTGAACCGCAGCCTCCGGTCGGCTTCGTTTTAGGCCGTATGCGGTTTCCCGACCGCAGGCAAAAACGTGGTCGACCACGTTTTTGCCTGCGGTCGGGAAACCGCATACGGCCAAAAACGAAGCCGACCGGAGGCTGCGGTTCACTCCGGTCGGCTCATAGACTTGCATTAAATACGGTTCCCGAATACGGCTGAGTGCGGCCGCCGCGATTAAGCCACGCCCCCTCCTCCCAACCGTATACGGGAACCGTATTTAAGAAAACGTGGTGTGAACCCAGCCTAAGCCCGATCATCACTGATTCAAGTTTGTCCCATGTGTTGTGGGATACATACTCATGTCAGCCCCATGGAGGGGGCATAGCCTCATGGTCCTAGGTACATGTCCCAGCCTAGAAAGCAAGGTGACCTTCGCGGTTGTGATGGAAAGTTGCCAGGCCACAGTATTTGAATATTATTACTATTGAGTCATGAGAATGTGTTTCATGCGAAAGCATTGTTGTTGTTTATAGGTTCCTGCAACGTTCAAGAAGAAGTGCCTGATGAACTTGTCAAGAAGTTTACTTGTAACCACATGCGTAAGTGTTCCTGCCCGGCTTTTAGCCGTGACTCTTTACTGAGGACTCTAAATGTACCTGAACTGTAGAGCGGTACAATGAAAATCTGTATATATAATCAGAGTACAATATTTTTTGCCCATAATTTGTGCACGAGTAAATACTTATGTTGGTGTGGTGTGGTGTAATAGAATGTGTATAATATTTTTGTTTAGAAATGGCAAAAGAGTGCAGTGTTTTTATTCATGACAATCTACTTTATATGGGAGGTATCTATACCCAGTCAGGAAAAGCGTAGCCATTACCTCACCACCATGACAACTCCCAGCGAGGTACAAAGATTAATTCACACTAAAACATATAAAAGTTATTTACCACACATAGTTCATTCACATATAGCAAAAGTGGTTCACACATGTAAATATCTAAGATAGGACTGTAACATTACTTGTAGTCCCAGTCCACTAGTTCTAAATATATATACAGAAATGTGTCTAATGTTTTCTCTCCTGCCCACGTGCACAGGGTACTCTACTGGCCAGAGGGTTCTCCTGAAGCCTAGATAATGCACGTAGAGTGACAGGATTGCTAAAAGTAAAGGTAACACTGCTGTATGGTGTAAAAATTTGTAGAGTTCTGGGGAGAAGAGTTTTAATACTGAGGGCCCCCAGCAGCCAAGGCATTGGGCAGATAGCCTCAGGCAACCCAATCCGCAACTTGTATATAATATTGTCTTAAGAGCGTGTTGTTAAAGCAGTTACAAGGTCCATTATCCTCACATGTTTGCTACCACATCGGAGCCTGTATGGACATTTGCAAATACTACATGGACTCATCCTTTGTTGCTACCAAGTTAACAGACATGTGAAGGACATTTTGCTTAGATGCCCCAGGAACTGTCACCAGGCCCCAGTGGCAAGTTCAGCCCTCTGCCCTCCAGGACTGGGTGTCGAAGGCGACTATATTTAAGAGGGGGAGTTTGTGGTGGCCCAGTACGGGAGGTGTTACCCCGTACTCCTGCTGCCCTGTCAGGCAGCCTCCATCAGTGTCCCCAGGGCCCCCTGCATTAGTTTCCCCATTGTAAATATGTTGTACTGAATAAAATGTGTTATCACTTTAAGAGTTATACCATGTGATATACCATGTGCTTGTTACCCAGGAGGTACCAGTGACCAGGTGATCCCAAGAGTGACTTATGGGTTCCCTGCTAGTCTCCCCCATATAAGTCCTGGCTGGAGCTAGCCTCGTTCTCTTTGAGCTCAGAGCTCTTGTTGCTGAGATCCAGTGCAGTCGCCTAGTGTGTGTGTCCAGAGTATTGGAGACCTCAAAGTCCAGTCCTGTAGCCACAGTCAAAGTCAAAGTAAGATAACCTGCAACATTGTCCGTAATCAGTCAAGTCAAGCCAGTCTCTGTCAAATTGTCAAGCAACGTGGCCTGTACTAAATTGTCTAGTCCTATTACAAGTCCCAGCAAGCCCTTAAGGTCTCTGTGTCACTGGTCACCTCCTTGGGTCCTGGCTGAACTGTATAGACTTTACCATCTGTCTACCCTCAGTAAAGATACCATTGTCAGTAATTTGGTGTCGGAGTCTTTATTGCCCCCGTGCCTAGCCCAGGATCCAGCGGTATACCTTCGGGGGGTTATAGGCTAAACCCCGCCCTGGCGTCTCGAATACAAGGGGTTAATGCCATCTGCCCCTAGGGTAACAACATCTGCCCTGCACCTCACACCCCGCCACCACATGCCTATACTACAGATAGGCTATAAGTCAGTGTTTCCGAACCAGAGTGCCTCCAGCTGTTGCAAAACTACAACTTCCAACTTGCCTGGACAGCCAACAGCTGGAGAAAGCCTGATTTGTAAACACTGCTAAAGATATTAGGGATACATCTGAATGGGTTGTTTGACAGCATGGACAGGAGCCTGTGCGGCCACAGACATTTCATTAATACATTTACTAAATTTAAATAGAATCTTATGGTCCTGGAAAACCTGCAAATCCTAAAAAGTAATTGGTGTTCACTTTTAATTTTTGTAACTTTTTAAACTTTTTTTTAAAGTTATGGGACCCAATGTATCTGGTATTTGTTACTATTTAGTTCCAGGAATTTGTTGCTATTCTGAATATGAAGCTGGCTCACAGTCCGGGGTATTGTTCCCCCTGGTAGAGTCATAGAGGGTTTTGTGTCAGTGTAAACAATGTTTCCTTCATGTACGACATAGGCGCCTCATTCATTCAGTTCCTGTAAAATTCATGGTAGATAAACTACGGACGGGACCTGTATACATTTGTTTGCTTATTGGGATGTGGAGGGTAAATAAAAGGATTGTTACATAGTTGTCATTCCTAGGAATTTACTGGATGACTTGGCATGCTGGGAGTTGTGGTTTTGCAAGAGCTGGAGGTCCACAGTTTGGAGACCACTGCATTAGACCATGCCCATGCCCTTGGAAAATAAATTGTAGGGAATTAAAACCCACAAAGAAACCTACAGAACACTCTTAGTTAATCAGGGCGATAGTGTTTTGGTGGCTGAATGCTTTATAGGATGAGGAAGTAACACAGAGATGACGGCAGGGTAGCCCAGCATACCATGCAGCTAGCAGTAAGATCACATGACCAATCATTGCTTGCATTATATTGCACATAGCTCAGTCAGGAAGCAGCATATAGGTGGGTTTAAGAGATTGATAAAACCCTATAAACTTGCGGCCGCCATTTTGGGATCAAGTGGTCAAGGAAAGACACCCCAAAGCAAGCTGCTGCTTGCCAAAAAATACACTGTGGCCAATCTCAGAGACCATCTGTGTGTTCTGCAGTGCTCCTTGGGAAATGTTCTATAAAGTATTGTGGAAATTCTAACTTTTTTTTTAAATCACAAATGTACAATGTTAAAGGGGTATTCCGCTGCTCAGCGTTTGGAACAAACTGTCCCGAATGCTGGAGCCAGTGCCAGGAGTTTGTGATGTCATAGCCACGCCACATCATGATGTCATGCCCCGCCCCCTCAATGCAAAATCTATGGGAGGGGGCGTGACAGCCGTCACGGCCCCTCCCATAGACTTGCATTGAGGGGGCGGGGCGTGACACCATGAGGGGGCGGGGCTATGACATTAAAAGCTCCCGGCGCCAGCTTCAGCGTTCGGAAATGTTTGTTCCAAACGCTGAGCAGTGGAGCACCCCTTTAAGCTTGGAGGAAAAAGATAACACTGCACACCAACACCTCACCAAAACCTCACCAAAACCTCACCCCACCCGTAAGGCATGGTAAAATGCAATATATTATTTTATGATAAATTTAACAAGAAAGGAAGTCCTGCACTCACCACGATCCACCGCTGCTGCAGGAGAGGCATCATGGAGGTAACGGGGCTTGCACAGGGGCTCAGAGGCAACAACCGGTAGTTTCGTGCAAGACTGCACTTCTTCCGGGCTCCTCTTACGTCACTGCAACCCGTATATTTATGGGACTCTTGCTGCCTCCACGTGATCAGGTAAAATATGCAAAAAAGGGAAAAACAAACCAAAATCAATACCTACAGTATAATCTCAAATAGTATAAAATACAGAACAAAAGTTACGAATGACAAAAATGGGGATAAGTCCAACCTGTCATTAAGTCCTATGGGACCTTGAGCTTGAAGTTGACGTATCCAGGAGGAGCTTCAGAGCGCAGGAGTGCGCGGTCCCGATCACCATCTCCGCTAGGTGTGTTAACTCTTTTGAGGCCACCAGGTTATCAATGGTCCCATTATGATGCTCGCGCATATGTGCTATAAATCTTGGGGAACCCCCACCAGTTTTACAGAATAGAGATGCTCCTGCGGAATCTTGTACACAATTGACGTTTTGTCTTTCCGACATTGAATCTGCCGCAACTGCATTCGATAAAATGTACTACACATGTACTTCTACAAGTGACCATGTTCATTGCCTCCTAATATACAAACCGCAGAAGATGCATTAAACTTACAGCATGAGCAAAATCCACATTTCTTATTTCCTTGAGGGTGCGTTCCCACCTGGCGTATACGCAGCGAATTCAACGCTGCACAAAATTTGCGGCAGCAGTGGGAAATACGCTGCGTATTCCTCGCTCACTATACACACGAGGCTTTCCGGCGGCAGCTCTATGTGTGCAGTGAGTTTTAGAGGCGGGGCCATGTACCGCCGTGACTGTGACGCGCGGCTCCGCCTCCAAAACTCACTGCACACATAGAGCTGCCGCCGGAAAGCCTCGTGTGTATAGTGAGCGAGGAATACGCAGCGTATTTCCCGCTGCTGCCGCAAATTTTGCACAGCATGAAATACGCTGCGTATACGCCAGGTGGGAATGCACCCTTAGAGAAAGATTTTATGAGACAGTTTTCCTCAGAAAGTGAACTGCCCCTGTGGCCCCCCCAGGTATGCAACCGGTAGATAGACCCAGGACCAAGTGCCTGAGGGGCCCTAACAGACCCCCATACCACATAAATGGCACAAAGTGGTGGTGGTGGTGGAGGGGTGTTACAGATTTGGCATAGGGACCCAAGGTCAGGCTTTTCTTTAGATCACCTAGGATTCTCTAAACTGGACACAAAAGGGGGGAGGTTTATTAAATCTGCGTCTGATGCAAAAAGTCAAAAATTCACGTGCAACTGCAAACCACCAATAAAAATATGGTGACATTTTGCCAATCTGCACCATGCATGACAAGGGTTAAAACAGAAGGGGCATGATTACATTTTATCACAATTTATGCCGGCAAACAGTTGAAGCAGCCTTAGAAATCGATGCCATCTCCGAGCTTGTGTAGAAAAACTCAGATGGAATAGATTTCTGAGGCCGCCTCATGACCCCAAATGCAGAAATCAGGCTTGGTCAGCTGTTGAATGATTGGTTCTATTGCCCAGCATATGCAGGATTTTTCCAAGGTGGGCATTAAAAACAAAAACAAACCATGACTACATATTATCACCATATTGATACCAAATAAAAACAGTCTATACACAGTTCAACGTTTTCCCCATACTCTCCCTCCATGCCATGTCGGTAATGGATACATACAGCCCTGAGCTAACTCACACCCTCTGTCCCTGCCTTTCAGGGTAACCACCTCTTTTATAGGGAGGCCCCAACTACAGTTCAGGTCCCTATGCCACTGAAGTTACAGGTGTAGTAAAGTCAAAGAAACAAACAAACAAAAAAGGTCAGGACACAATGGGTTCAACAGATTGACATGTAAAGAACAGATAGACAAGAGATGTCAGACAGGCCAGGTCAAAATCAAGAAAGCAGCGAGGTACAACATTTAGGCAGAAGGAGTAGTCAAAAGCAGGCAAGGGCAGACCAAATGGACTACATGGCACAGTACAGCAGGCAGTAGAAAAGTCAAAAAGCAAGCCGGAGAGGTCAAAACTCAGGCAAGGCAAACAGGAATAAAACAAGTTGGATGAGGAAAACCAAGGTCAGGGTCAAAGATTGGCCACCAGAGCAAAGGGGATGGTTTACTCACAGAGGTTTTCAACCCATTTCTTTCTATCTTCAGGGTTATTAGAGGTATCAAGTCTTCCTCCTTAAAGGGGTACTCTGCTGCTCAGCGTTTGGGACAAGCTGTTCCGAACGCTGGAGCTCATGACGTCATAGCCCCACCCCCTCGTGATGTCACACACCGCCCCCTTAATGCAAGTCTATGGGAGGGGGCGTGCCAGCCATCACGCCCCCTCCCATAGACTTGCATTGAGGGGGCAGGGCGTGATGTCATGAGGGGGCGGGGCTATGATGTCACAAGCTCCCTGCTCCAGCGTTTAGAACAGTTTGTCCCAAACACTGAGCAGTAGAGTACCCCTTTAATATAAAACCAACCATTAGTGTCTCCAAAATCACCCTCCTTGGAATTACATAAGTCAGCCTGGTCTTGATAACCTCCCTCCTTCCCAGACACCAGATCAAGGGTCACAGCAGGAACAATAAGGCTGGTTCACACAGCGGAATTTCATACCTCCCAACTTTTGCTGAGAGCAAAGAGGGACAAGTCACACCCACTAACCACACCCTCAGCCACACCCTAGCCACGCCCCATTATTCCAGAACATGCAGAATGGGAATACTTCTTTGACAGCAATAACATTGTCAGTCTATCATCTAAGTTTAGGAGGACATCCTATACAGGTGACAGACTGACAACAACCCCCATCATTACTACTACAGACCATAGAAGAGATTACATAGTTATATCAGGTGACTTCTTCTCTGATTGGAATCGATCACTTTCCTTTTTCTTCTCCATCCGGCCTAGACCGTCATGATGATTTCTTCCAGCTACGACTCCTCTCAGCAGAACCTGTCAGAAATAAAACATTTTAGGCATTCTTCTAAGATCTATCATGCCCCAAACCGTAATAATAGGTGACCTGAGTAGGTAGGGTCCCTCCGGAGAGAGTTGCCCCTATAGGTAAATTCATCAGATAGCCATCCACTGTATGAAAACCCATATAAAACTTATGTAGATAGTAGGTAGCTGCACTATTGGCTTGGTAGTTAGTCCCCATATTAGCTGGGAAGAACATATTAGATAGTCCCCCAGGTAGGTAGGCGGCAGTTCCCCCACATAAGGTAGGCGGCAGTTCCCCCACATAAGGTAGGCGGCAGTTCCCCCACATAAGGTAGGCGGCAGTTCCCCTACATAAGGTAGCCGGCAGTTCTCCCACATAAGGTAGGCGGCAGTTCCCCCACATAAGGTAGGCGGCAGTTCCCCCACATAAGGTAGCCGGCAGTTCCCCTACATAAGGTAGCCGGCAGTTCTCCCACATAAGGTAGGTGGCAGTTCCCCCACATAAGGTAGGCGGCAGTTCCCCCACATAAGGTAGCCGGCAGTTCCCCCACATAAGGTAGCCGGCAGTTCCCCTACATAAGGTAGCCGGAAGTTCCCCCACATTTGGTAGGTGGCAGTTCCCCACATTAGACTTGGTTCACATCACGTTTTTGCCATACTGTTTTCAATCCGTTTTTCTAAAGAAAACCGTATGACAAAAAAAACGATGGAACAGTGTGGGAAAAAGTAAACCGTATGCGTTTTTAAACAGTATACTGTTTTTAAAAGTGCATACAGTTCCGTCAGTTTTTATAGAAAAAAAAAAACATACGTTTTAGAAAATTTTGTTCATTTTTAATGGGAGGGGTTTTGGGTGGGGACTTTAGGATGCAAATGCGCATGTGCAAAGTAAAAACCGTATACGGTTTCCTGTATGGAACCGTATACATGTGTGTTTCCCATTCACTTCCATGCTTGTTAAAAAAAAAAAACGTATGCGGTTGCAGTACGGTTTTTAAACTGGAGTCAGGTTTTTGTCTCCGGTTTAAAAACCGTACTGCAACCGCATACTTTTTTTTTTTTTACATGGACGTCAATGGGAAACGCACATGTATACGGTTCCATACGTTGGCTATCCGGGCATGCTGGGAGTTGTAGTTTTGCAACATCTGGAGGTCCGCAGGTTGGAGACCACTGATATAGATGATGATGATCACAGATATTCTTCCCTGTTATTTTCTTCACCCTTTCCTTGTTCTTTATGAAAAGCATTGGGTGCAGCACATAGGGCACTTTCCTTTCAGGGCATTCTGGGAGTTGTAGTTTTGCAACAGCTGGAGGCACACTGGTTGAGAAACACTCTCTTAGACAAATGTCTGCAAAAATTCATTACATATACTGAGCAGCAGCTTTGTCTTCCAGCTGTAAAAGGCCGATTTACCTACATCGCAATTCACACATCTCACCACTAGAGGGCGCCAGAGCACTTCATGGTCTGTTCTAATAAATTCTCGTCGTTTTTCCCCCTCGCCGCTGTATTATTCAGATACTGAGCCTTAGTTTTTCGGCTACAGTAAATGATGTGCGCGTAAAATAAAAAAAATTAAAATAAATAAATAAATAAAATGAAATAAAATTTTTTTTAAATAAAAACAGCGACTTAAATTTTCATTTGCAGATGATTTGCGCATAGTCACAGGAATTCAATTAAGGCAGATGCTAAGATGTCGCATTAAATATGCAAAAGGTAATATCCCGCTAAGACAATTAAATTTTACTACTCCAAAATAAGCTGATGCGCCGTGAAGTGCCATAGACGGGTAACATCTGTAGATGTTTAATCAAGTGCCAAGGCAGGGGCATTGTCACAGCTCGGCTGCCAGCGACAGCGGGTTAAATGGGCGGAATTTACGGCTGGCAAAAAAAAATTTGGATGGAAAGAAATATACTTGGTCCTGCAACTGGGAAGCGATTGCCCCTGCAGCTTTACTTATATAGGCATCGGTGTGAATAAGGACTCCTGGACCAAGTGTTTCCCAACCAGGGTGCCTCCAGCTGTTGCAAAACTACAATTCCCACTATGCCCGGACAGCCGTTGGCGACTTGGCTTAAGGGGTTATTCAGGAAAAAACTTTTTTTTTATATAATCAACTGGCTCCAGAAAGTTAAACAGATTTGTAAATGACTTCTATTAAAAAAATCTTAATCCTTTCAGTACTTATGAGCTTCTGAAGTTAAGGTTGTTCTTTTCTGTCTAAGTGCTCTCTGATGACATGTCTCGGGAAACGCCCAGTTTAGAAGCAAATCTCCATAGCAAACCTCTTCTAAACTGGGCGGTTCCCGAGACACGTGTCATCAGAGAGCACTTAGACAGAAAAGAACAACCTTAACCCCTTAAGGACTCAGGGTTTTTCCGTTTTTGCACTTTCTTTTTTCCTCCTTACCTTTTAAAAATCATAACCCTTTCAAATTTCCACCTAAAAATCCATATTATGGCTTATTTTTTGCGTTGCCAATTCTACTTTGCAGTGACATTAGTCATTTTACCCAAAAATGCACGGCAAAACGAAAAAAAAAATCATTGTGCGACAAAATCGAAGAAAAAACGCCATTTTGTTAATTTTTGGGGCTTCCGTTTCTACGCAGTGCATATTTCGGTAAAAATGACACCTTATCTTTATTCTGTAGGTCCATACGGTTAAAATGATCCCCTACTTATATAGGTTTGATTTTGTCGCACTTCTGGAAAAAATCATAACTACATGCAGGAAAATTTATACGTTTAAAAATGTCATCTTCTGACCCCTATAACTTTTTTATTTTTCCAGGTACAGGGCGGTATGAGGACTCATTTTTTGCGCCGTGATCTGAAGTTTTTATCGGTATGATTTTTGTTTTGATCGGACTTTTTGATCACTTTTATTCATTTTTTAATGGTAGAAAAAGTGACCAAAATACGCTTTTTTGGACTTTGGAATTTTTTTGCGCGTACGCCATTGACCGTGCGGTTTAATTAATGATATATTTTTATAGTTCGGACATTTACGCACGCGGCGATACCACATATGTTTATTTATTTTTTTTACACTGTTTTATTTTTTTTATGGGAAAAGATTCAAACTTTTATTAGGGAAGGGGTTAAATGACCTTTATTAACACTTTTTTTTTTTACATTTTTTTTGCAGTGTTATAGGTCCCATAGTGACCTATAACACTGCACACACTGATCTCTTATACTGATCATTGTTATCCCATAGTGACCTATAACACTGCACACACTGATCTCTTATACTGATCATTGTTATCCCATAGTGACCTATAACACTGCACACACTGATCTCTTATACTGATCATTGTTATCCCATAGTGACCTATAACACTGCACACACTGATCTCTTATACTGATCATTGTTATCCCATAGAGACCTATAACACTGCACACACTGATCTCCTATGCTGATCACTGGCGTGTATTAACACGCCTGTGATGAGTGTTATCGGCGCTTGACTGCTCCTGCCTGGATCTCAGGCACGGAGCAGTCATTCGCCGATCGGACACCGAGGAGGCAGGTAAGGGCCCTCCCGGTGTCCTGTCAGCTGTTCGGGACGCCACGATTTCACCGACTGCCACAGCCCGACTGAGCAGCCGGGTCACTTTCACTTTCGAAGCGGCGGTCAGCTTTGACCGCCGCTTCTAAAGGGTTAATACCGCACATCGCCGCGATCGGCGATGTGTGGTATTAGCCGCGGGTCCCGGCCGTTGATTAGCGCCGGGACCAACGCGATATGATGCGGGATCGCGGCGCGATCCCGCTTCAAATTGCGGGAGCCGGCGCAGGACGTAAATATACGTCCTGCGTCGTTAAGGGGTTAAAGGGGTACTCCGGTGAAAACCTTTTTTCTTTTAAATCAACTGGTGCCAGAAAGTTAAACAGATTTGTAAATTACTTCTAATAAAAAATCTTAATCCTTCCAGTACTTATTAGCTGCTGAATACTACAGAGGAAATTCTTTTCTTTTTTGAATTCTCTCTGATGACATCACGAGCACAGTTCTCTTTGCTGACATCATTATAATAATAATATCTCTTTATTTATTGTTGTCCTTAGTGGGATTTGAACCTAAGGCCCCAGCGCTGCAGCGCTGGGGCCTTAGGTTCACATCACCACTAAGGCCACCATCTGCCCTTACAGAGCATATCTATCCTATTATGACATGATGTCAGCAAGAGCACTGTGCTCGTGATGTCATCAGAGAGATTCAAAAAGAAAGAATTTCCTCTGCTAGTATTCAGCAGCTAATAAGTACTGGAAGGATTAAGATTTTTTATTAGAAGTAATTTACAAATCTGTTTAACTTTCTGGAGCCAGTTTTTATATATAAAAAAATGTTTTTCCTGGAATACCCCTTTAACCCCTTGATCATGCAGCAAATTTTCATTTTGTGTTTTTGGTTTTTTCCTCCTCGCCTTTTAATAGCCATAAAGCAAAATTTTCACTTTTTTTTGTTGTTGTAGAAAAAACGCCCCCCCCCCCCCCCCCAAAAAAAAGCCAAAAAATATCTGTTTTACTGGTGAAAAAAACTTTACTGCCAGATGTTAGCTAGAAGTCAATAGGATATATAAAACACCATGCCCACTTGGCGTCTTTTTTTTTTTCCTTTTGGCGTTTTTTCACTCTTTTTTTTGTGTTTTTCAGCGGTTTTGGGCTCAGGCAAAGTTTTTGAAAAGTTTATTTATTTATTTTTATTAACAAAATCTTGGCGTATCTAGCCCATAGGAATTGCCATAAAAATTGACATGTGGGTTTAGCATTGGCGTCTGTCCTGGCCACTCTCCCCCCATTTCTTCAATAGAAATCCGTCAGTCACATGATGAAAGAATCACATGACTTGTCATGATAAAAACACAGGGTCGATAGGGCGTTTTTTTTTTGTGTGTGTTTTTTCTGTCAATAGCACCTAAAAATATATTTAAGTGAGAAAAATGGTGACAGGTTTAATACTTATGTCACCCACTGTATATGTCCTGATCCCATATAGACAGCAGCAGTATACAGATAGAGCTGGAGGGGAGGTGTATAACTACTATATATCCTGATCCCATAGAGATAGCAGCAGCAGTATACAGATATATATAACTGGAGGGGAGGTGTATAACTGCTATAAATCCTGATCCATAGAGACAGCAGCAGTATACAGATAGAGCTGGAGGGGAGGTCTATAACTACTATATATCCTGATCCCATAGAGATAGCAGCAGCAGTATACAGATATAACTGGAGGGGAGGTGTATAACTACTATAAATCCTGATCCCATAGAGATAGCAGCAGTATACAGATAGAGCTGGAGGGGAAGTGTATAACTACTATATATCCTGAATTCATTGACACAGCAGCAGCAGTATACAGATAGAGTTGGAGGGGAGGTATATAACTACTATATGTCCTGATCCCATAGAGATAGCAGAAGCAGCGGTATAAAAATAGAGCCGGAGGGCTTAAAAAAAACCCAGAGTACTTCTTTAACTACACCAATAGCGTCTTGCCTCTATTCGGAGCAGCACTATGGACGTCTGACGGGGCTTCCAGCAGGGGATCTCACTTTTTTCCCAGCTTTGGCTGGAAGGTAATTTACAACAAATGTATTGAAGCCGTATGAGGCGCATTCACCATCAATTATGTTGTCTTTAGTCTTCACCAGGTCAACAGGAGGCTCGGGAGTCCCAATTACACCGCCCGGCTTCGTGGGCACTTACCCCATCCCGCCCGGTCCGACCAGCGGCCAATGAGAAGGCGGGAGGAAGAAATCCTGTTAGATATACATTTGCAAATGATAAAGGGATAATGGAAGAATGATATATTCCGCATTAAGACGACTCAGGCGCGGTAATAAAGACTGACAGTCGGAGGCAGAGAATACAGGCGCACACCGCTCTATCCATTAAGAACAATTCATTGATGTGACAATAGCAATAAAAGACTCGCGGCGTGACAGAACGGAATTGGTCCTCGCTGTGAGAAAAATGAGGCTGCTCCATTACAGTTCAACGACAGTCAGGTCTCCGATCAGTGCGGCTGAGCGAATGTCGTAGACTTGGCATCATACATATATCTATCTATCTATATCTATCTATCTATCTATATCTATCTATCGATCTACAACCAAAGCATAAATTGGCCAGCACTATTGATCCAAACTATTGTAAAGACCTGGCTTACAGGTGCAGGCTGCTGGGCTAAATATACAGCAACAGGAGAATACAGCAGCACACTGCTAGCACAAAGATATAGATGAAACATGAGTATATAGATAAAACATGAGTATATAGATAGAACATGAAAAGCTATACAGCTGTAATGCAATAAATGAAAATATGAAACTATGAAAATATGAGGTACTTAGCTTGCAAATTTGGCGCCAAATAGCGTGGACCGTCCCACCACGGTAAGGTGACCTCATTCTGGGACGGACCCTATACTCTGAATATGCCTCTGTGTGAACAGTACAGCAGGTCACCTTACCGTGGTGGGACGGTCCATACTATTTGGCGCCAAATTTGCAAGCTAAGTACCTCATATTTTCATAGTTTCATATCTTCATTTATTGCATTACAGCTGTATAGCTTTTCATGTTCTATCTATATACTCATGTTTTATCTATATACTCATGTTTTATCTATATACTCATGTTTTATCTATATACTCATGTTTCATCTATATCTTTGTGCTAGCAGTGTGCTGCTGTATTCTCCTGTTGCTGCTATCTATCGATCTATCTATCTCTATATCTATCTCTATATCTATCTATCTCTATATCTATCTATCTCTATATCTATCTATCTATATCTATCTATAGCTATCTATCTCTATCTATCTCTATCTATCTATATCTATCTATCTATCTATCTCTATCTATCTATATCTATCTATCTATCTATCTATATCTATCTATTTCTATCTATCTATCTATCTATCTCTATATCTATCTCTATACCTATCTATCTCTATATCTATCTATCTATCTATCTATCTATCTATCTATCTATCTATCTATATCTATGTATCTATCTATATATATATATCCTATTCGTATCATGATAGTATTCTATAGGGACTATATTGGTGTGGAGTATTGGTCTCCAAACTGCAGACCTCCAGCTGTTGCAAAACTACAACTCCCAGAATGCCCGGACAGCCGTTGGCTGTCCGGGCATGCTGGGGGTTGTAGTTTTGCAACAGCTGGAGGTCACAATTTTGGAGACCACTAATGGACCCCACAGGCATTTGGCTACACAAATACATTTTACGGTAATCTCAGTTTACTAAAAATAATCTACAACTTCTTTGAATCTTTTGTCCTTTAATTCTTCACCATTTTCAAGATTTTAGTTTTTGGTCCTTAAAGGGGTACTCCGCTGGAAAATATATATTTTTTCAAAATCAAATGGTGCCAGAAAATTAAACAGATTTGTAAATTGGTTCTATTAAAACATCTTAATCCTTTTAGTACTTATCAGCTGCTGTATGCTCCACAGGAAGTTATTTTCTTTTTGAATTTCCTTTCTGCCTGACCACAGTGCTCTCTGCTGACACCTCTGTCCATTTTAGGAACTGTCCGGAGCAGGAGAGGTTTTCTATGGGGATTTGCTCCTGCTCTGAACAGTTCCTAAAATGGACAGAGGTATCGGCAGAGAGCACTGTGGTCAGACAGAAAGGAAATTCAAAAAGAAAAGGACTTCCTCTGTAGTATACAGCTGCTAAAAAGTACTGGAAGGGTAAAGTTTTTTAAACCCTTAAGGACCCAGACCATTTTCACCTTAAGGACCTGGGCATTTTTTTTTTTGCACATCTGACCACTGTCACTTTAAGCATTAATAACTCTGGGATGCTTTTACTTTTCATTCTGATTTTGAGAATATTTTTTCGTGACATATTCTACTTTATGTTAGTGGTAAATTTTTGTCGATACTTGCATCATTTCTTGGTTAAAAATTCCAAAATTTGATGAAAAATTGGAAAATGTAGCATTTTTTTTTACTTTGAAGCTCTCTGCTTATAAGGAAAATATACATAACAAATAAATTATATATTGATTCCCATATACAATATGTCTACTTTATATTTGCATCATAAAGTTGACATGTTTTGACTTTTGGAAGACATCAGAGGGCTTCAAAGTTCAGCAGCAATTTCCAAATTTTTCACGAAATTTTCTAAATCGGAAATTTTCAGGGACCAGTTCAGTTTTGAAGTGGATTTGAAGGGCCTTCTTATTAGAAATACATAATAAATGACCCCATTATAAAAACTGCACCCCTCAAAGTATTCAAAATGACATTCAAAAATATTTTATTAACCCTTTAGGTTTTCACTAAAGTGCAGTTTTTTTCCCAAATTGACCATTTTTACAAAGGGTAATGAGAGAAAATGCCCCCCAAAATTTGTAACCCCATCTCTTCTGATTATGGAAATACCCCATCTTAGGACATAAAATGCTCTGTGGGTGCACTACAATGCTCAGAAGAGAAGGAGTCACATTTGGCTTTTGGAAAACAAATTTTGCCGAAATGGTTTTTGGGGGGCATGTCGCATTTAGGAAGCCACCATGGTGCCAGAACAGCAAAAAATAAATAAATAAATAAAACACACATGGCATACTATTTTGGAAACGATACCCCTCAAGGAACATAACAAGTACAGTGAGCCTTAACACCCCACAGGTGTTTGACGACTTTTTGTTAAAGTCGGATGTGTAAATGAAAAAAATTGTTTTTTCACTAAAATGCTGGTTTTTCCCCAAATTTTACATTTTTACAAGGGGTAATTGGAGAAAATGCCCCCCAGAATTTGTAACCCCATGGAAATACCCCATGTGTGGACGTCAAGTGCTCTGCTGGCGCACTACAATGCTCAGAAGAGAAGGAGCACCATTGGGCTTTTGGAGAGACAATTTGGTTGAAATAGAATGCCCAAAGTCCCAAGTCCAAAGATCTGTCAAACACCAGTGGGGTGTAAATGCTCACTGTACCCCTTATTAAATTCTGTGAGTGGTGTAGTTTCCAAAATGGGGTCACATGTGGGGGGGGGGGTCCATTGTTCTGGCACTATGGGGGCTTTGTAAACACACGTGGCCTTTGATTACGGACAAAATTTCTCTCCAAAAGCCCAATGGCGCTCCTTCTCTTCTGAACATTGTAGTGCACCCTCAGAACACTTTACATCCACATATGGGGTATGTTCTTACTCAGAAGAAATGGGGTTACAAATTTTGGGGGACTTTTTTCCTATTTTCCCTTGTGAAAATGAAAAATTTGGGGTAACGCCAGCATTTTAGTTAAAAGAATTTTTTTTTACATTTTCCCATCCAACTTTAACAAAAATTCATCAAACACCTGTGGGGTTTTAAGGCTCACTATAGCTCTTGTTACGTTCCTTGAGGGGTGTAGTTTCCAAAATGGGGTCACACATGGTTATTTATTTTTTTGCGTTTATGTCAGAACTGCTGTAAAATCAGCCACCCCTGTGCAAATCACCAATTTAGGCCTCAAATGTACATGGTGCGCTCTCAATCCTGAGCCTTGTTGTGCGCCCGCAGAGCATTTTACGCCCACATACGGGGTATTTCCGTACTCAGGAGAAATTGCGTTACATTTTTTTTCCCTTTTACCTCTTGTGAAAATAAAAAGTATAGGGCAACACCAGCATGTTAGTTTTTTACACTAACAGGCTCATGTAGACCCCAACTTTTCCATTTCTTAAGGGGTAAAAGGAGAAGTCTTTTACCCTTTATTATGTGTTGGTGTAGTGTAGTGTTTTTAGAGTACAGTCCCCCAGGTGGGGGTTTACGATGAGTTTCCCGCTAGGATTTTGCGCTGCGGCGGACAATTTGCTGCAGCTCAAACTTCAAGCAGGAAACTTACTGTAAACCCGCCCATGTGAATGTACCCTTTACATTCACATGGGGGGGTGCGGGGGGAAACCTCCAGCTGTTTCAAAACTACAACTCCCAGCATACACTGACAGACCGTGCATGCTGGGAGTTGTACTTTTGCAACAGCTGGAGTCCCACTGGTTGGAAAACCTTTAGTTAGGCTCTGTTACCTAACCCAGTATTTTCCAACCAGTGTGCCTCCAGCTGTTGCAAAACTACAACTCCCAGCATGTACTGATCGCCAAAGGGAATGCTGGGAGATGTAGTTATGCAACAGCTGGAGGTACGCAACTACAACTTCCAGCATGCCGAGATAGCTGTTTGCTGTCTGGGCATGCTGGGAGTTGTAGTTTTGCAACATCTGGAGGGCTACAGTTTAGAGACCACTGTATAGTGGTCTCCAAACTGTAGCCCTCCAGATGTTGCTAGGCAACAACTCACTGGCTTCCGTAGGATCGCCGAACCAGGGAGCCGCATCGCCGTCCTCTGCCACCAGCTGCCGCCGCCAATGGGTAACTGGACTTCGGCGCTGGTCCCCGTCAGTTTCCCCGTTCTGCCCAACCTACTGTGTGTGGGCAGAACGGAGAACTGAACTTTAACCCCCCCCCCCCGCCCCCGATCTGTTATTGGTCGGTTGCTTCTGACCGACCAATAGCAGGGATAAGAGGGGTGGCACCCCTGCTACCTCACTCCTATCCCTTCAGGGGAATCGGGGGTGTCTTGGACAACCCCGATCCCCCTTATTTTCCGGGTCACCGGAGACCCGTATGACCCGGAATCGCCGCAAATCGCTGGTGTGAATTCAGGACCCCCCTGGGCATTGGCACGAGATGCCTGCTCAATGATTTCAGCAGGCATCCTGGTCCGGTCCCTGCCCGGCTGCTAAACGGACCATACTAATGTGGTAGCTTGGGGGTGTAGGGTATATGGGGTGTAGCTGTGCAGTAACTAAAGGGTGTATGGTTAACCCTTTCTATTTGTGACGCCAGGGTGAGTGCTCCTCTGTAATACTTGTACTACCGCCACACTTCCCAAGAGCGATAGGGAGGTATGAAATAAGTGAATGTCCATAACTGGAGAGTTTGCTGAAACTTGTCGGAACTTTTACTGAAGATTTTATGCAAGAGATTGACAGTGGTTGGGACCTTAAACGTTTTAGAGTCCGTAGACTGATGTGCGCTGTTCCGCTGGATTTAGGGGATTTAGTTGAGGTCCAGTAGTCACGTTAGCTTTAGCGGGGATTCAGTTTAAGACTCACGCTTTGAGTTCACGCTGAGGCCGGCAGGTTTCAGGCCTAGCTTGTCTTTGTAAGTTGTGCAGATCCGTCCTGATAGTTCGGCATCCACGAGAGCAGCAACCCAAGAGATCGATCATTGGCTGCAGTCCCCTTATATGGGCAGGGGCTGGCCTTAAGCTGATTGGTCCAATACTTCTGTCAATCATCTTTACATAGAGTTATGGGTAATCATGTGACCCAAGGACCTCCAAAGGTCCTCCAGCATACCATAGAGGAATTAACATAGTCACATGACCGAAGGTTCTGCGATGCAAGCAAGGTAAGCGTAACTAATATACATTATATTAAATATACACATTTAAACATTATAAAATTACATAAGGAAGAGGCGGCTAGGGGCTGTCCCACCTGGGGGACCCTACCTGAACATAGTAACTCTGACTTTGGGGACCGCCATACAATGTACAATATGCAATATGGTACCAGGACACCACACTAACAAAGGGATGCAAACTGATGTAAAAGGATGCCGTTGTGGTGTCCCAGCACCAGTGGCTGTCCTGTGGTTTTGGACTGTCTCGGACAGCTTGGCAGCACACAGTGTTGGGCCCACTAAAGGATTTACTGTTATATTCATTATGTTCATACTTTCTTCCACAAACAATATATTTTTTCTAAATTAATTATCTTACTGTTATATGTATAAATGTTTGGACACAACCAAGACTCTTCCTAGAGCTTCTTCTCCACCACACTAAGTAAATTGGGGTAAGAGTCTTGGTAAGAGATGTACAAGAACCCAATGGTCACTCTGGCCGAGCTCCAAAGATCCTGTGCACAGATGGGAGAAACCACCACAGCAGCCTTCACAATGGGGGCTTGATGGCAGAGTAACCTCTCCTCAGTAATAACACATGAAAGCCGCATGTGAAATGAGAAATAAGATTCTCTGCTCCGAGGAAACCAGGATTGAAATTTCTGGCCTCAATTCTAAGCAACATGTTTGGAGGAAACCAGGCACTACTCCTCACCTGCCCAATACCATCCCTACAGTGATCATGGTGGGGGCAGCATCATGTCTGGAGGAAACCAGGCACTGCCCATCTTCTGCCCAATACCATCCCTACAGTGATCATGGTGGGGGCAGCATCATGTCTGGAGGAAACCAGGCACTGCCCATCTTCTGCCCAATACCATCCCTACAGTGATCATGGAGGGGGGGGGGGCAGCATCATGTCTGGGGGAAACCAGGCACTGCCCATCACCTGCCCAATACCATCCCTACAGTGATCATGGTGGGGGCAGCATTATGTCTGTAGGAAACCAGGCAATGCCCATTTCCTGCCCAATACCATCCCTACAGTGAAACATGGTGGGGGAAGCATCATGTATTGAGGAAACCAGACACTGCCCGTCACCTGCCCAATACCATCCCTACAGTGATCATGGTGGGGGCATCCTGTCTGGGGGAAACCAGGTACTGCCCATCACCTGCCCAATACCATCCCTACAGTGATTAAGGTGGGGGCAGCATTATGTCTGGAGGAAACCAGGCACTGCTCATCATCTGCCCAATACCATCCCTACAGTGATCATGGTGGGGGCAGCATCATGTCTGCAGGAAACCAGACAATGCCCATCACCTGCCCAATGCCATCCCAACAGTGATCCTGGTGGGGGCAGCATCATGTCTGGGGGAAACCAGGCACTGCCTATCACCTGCCCAATACCATCCCTACAGTGATCATGGTGGGGGCAGCATCATGTCTGGGGGAAACCAGGCACTGCCAATCACCCTCCCAATACCATCCCTACAGTGATCATTGTGGGGGCAGCATCATGTCTGGAGGAAACCAGGCACTGCCCATCTTCTGCCCAATACCATCAAAACAGTGATCATGGTGGGGGCAGCATCATGTCTGGAGGAAACCAGGCACTGCCCATCTTCTGCCCAATACCATCCCTACAGTGATCATGTCTGGGGGAAACCAGGTACTGCCCATCACCTGCCCAATACCATCCCTACAGTGATTAAGGTGGGGGCAGCATCATGTCTGGAGGAAACCAGGCACTGCCCATCATCTGCCCAATACCATCCCTACAGTGATCATGGTGGGGGCAGCATCATGTCTGCAGGAAACCAGACAATGCCCATCACCTGCCCAATGCCATCCCAACAGTGATCATGGTGGGGGCAGCATCATGTCTGGGGGAAACCAGGCACTGCCCATCACCTGCCCAATACCATGCCTACAGTGATCATTGTGGGGGCAGCATCATGTCTGGAGGAAACCTGGCAATGCCCATCACCTGCCCAATACCATCCCTACAGTGATCATGGTGGGGGGCAGCATCATGTTTGGAGGAAACCAGGCACTGCCCATCACCTGCCCAATACCATCCCTACAGTGATCATGGTGGGGGCAGCATCAAATCTGGAGAAAACCAGGCACTACCCATCACCTGCCCAATACCATCCCTACAGTGATCATGGTGGGGGAAGCATCATGTCTGGGGGAAACCAGGCACTGTCCATCACCAGCCCAACACCATCCCTACAGTGATCAAGGTGGGGGCAGCATCATGTCTGGTGGAAACCAGGCACTGTCCATGACCTGCCCAATACCATCCCTACAGTGATCATGGTGGGGCCAGCATCATGTCTGGAGGAAACCAGGCACTGCCCATCTTCTGCCCAATACCATCCCTACAGTGATCATGGTGGGGACAGCATCATGTCTGTAGGAAATCAGGCAATGCCCATCTCCTGCCCAATACCATCCCTACAGTGATCATGGTGGGGGAAGCATCATGTCTGGGGGAAACCAGGCACTGTCCATCACCAGCCCAACACCATCCCTACAGTGATCAAGGTGGGGGCAGCATCATGTCTGGTGGAAACCAGGCACTGTCCATCACCTGCCCAATACCATCCCTACAGTGATCATGGTGGGGCCAGCATCATGTCTGGAGGAAACCAGGCAATGCCCATCTCCTGCCCAATACCATCCCTACAGTGATCATGGTGGGGGCAGCATCATGTCTGTAGGAAACCAGGCAATGCCCATCTCCTGCCCAATACCATCCCTACAGTGATCATTGTGGGGGCAGCATCATGTCTGGAGGAAACCTGGCACTGCCCATCACCTGCCCAATACCATCAAAACAGTGATCATGGTGGGGGCAGCATCATGTCTGGAGGAAACCAGGCACTGCCCATCTTCTGCCCAATACCATCCCTACAGTGATCATGTCTGGGGGAAACCAGGTACTGCCCATCACCTGCCCAATACCATCCCTACAGTGATTAAGGTGGGGGCAGCATCATGTCTGGAGGAAACCAGGCACTGCCCATCATCTGCCCAATACCATCCCTACAGTGATCATGGTGGGGGCAGCATCATGTCTGCAGGAAACCAGACAATGCCCATCACCTGCCCAATGCCATCCCAACAGTGATCATGGTGGGGGCAGCATCATGTCTGGGGGAAACCAGGCACTGCCCATCACCTGCCCAATACCATGCCTACAGTGATCATTGTGGGGGCAGCATCATGTCTGGAGGAAACCTGGCAATGCCCATCACCTGCCCAATACCATCCCTACAGTGATCATGGTGGGGGGCAGCATCATGTTTGGAGGAAACCAGGCACTGCCCATCACCTGCCCAATACCATCCCTACAGTGATCATGGTGGGGGAAGCATCATGTCTGGGGGAAACCAGGCACTGTCCATCACCAGCCCAACACCATCCCTACAGTGATCAAGGTGGGGGCAGCATCATGTCTGGTGGAAACCAGGCACTGTCCATCACCTGCCCAATACCATCCCTACAGTGATCATGGTGGGGCCAGCATCATGTCTGGAGGAAACCAGGCACTGCCCATCTTCTGCCCAATACCATCCCTACAGTGATCATGGTGGGGGCAGCATCATGTCTGTAGGAAACCAGGCAATGCCCATCTCCTGCCCAATACCATCACTACAGTGATCATGGTGGGGGCAGCATCATGTCTGTAGGAAACCAGGCACTGCCCATCTCCTGCCCAATACCATCCCTACAGTGCAACATGGTGGGGGAAGCATCATGTATTGAGGAAACCAGACACTGCCCGTCACCTGCCCAATACCATCCCTACAGTGATCATGGTGGGGGCATCCTGTCTGGGGGAAACCAGGTACTGCCCATCACCTGCCCAATACCATCCCTACAGTGATTAAGGTGGGGGCAGCATCATGTCTGGAGGAAACCAGGCACTGCTCATCATCTTCCCAATACCATCCCTACAGTGATCATGGTGGGGGCAGCATCATGTCTGCAGGAAACCAGACAATGCCCATCACCTGCCCAATGCCATCCCAACAGTGATCCTGGTGGGGGCAGCATCATGTCTGGGGGAATCCAGGCACTGCCCATCACCTGCCCAATACCATCCCTACAGTGATCATTGTGGGGGCAGCATCATGTCTGGAGGAAACCTGGCAGTGCCCATCACCTGCCCAATACCATCCCTACAGTGATCATGGTGGGGGCAGCATCATGTCTGGAGGAAACCAGGCACTGCCCATCTTCTGCCCAATACCATCCCTACAGTGATCATGGGGGGGGGGGGGGGGCAGCATCATGTCTGGAGGAAACCAGGCACTGCCTATCACCTGCCCAATACCATCCCTACAGTGATCATGGTGGGGGTGGCATCATGTCTGGAGGAAACCAGGCACTGCCCATCACCTGCCCAATACCATCCCTACAGTGATCATTGTGGGGACAGCATCATGTCTGGGGGAAACCAGGCACTGCCCATCACCTGCCCAATACCATCCCTACAGTGATCATGGTGGGGGCAGCATCATGTCTGGAGGAAACCAAGCACTGCCCATCACCTGCCCAATACCATCCCTACAGTGATCATGGTGGGGGCAGCATCATGTCTGGAGGAAACCAGGCACTGCCCATCTCCTGCCCAATACCATCCCTACAGTGATCATGGTGGGGGCAGCATCATGTCTGGAGGAAACCAGGCACTGCCCATCACCTGCCCAATACCATCCCTACAGTGATTAAGGTGGGGGCAGCATCATGTCTGGAGGAAACCAGGCACTGCCCATCATCTGCCCAATACCATCCCTACAGTGATCATGGTGGGGGCAGCATCATGTCTGCAGGAAACCAGACAATGCCCATCACCTGCCCAATGCCATCCCAACAGTGATCATGGTGGGGGCAGCATCATGTCTGGGGGAAACCAGGCACTGCCCATCACCTGCCCAATACCATGCCTACAGTGATCATTGTGGGGGCAGCATCATGTCTGGAGGAAACCTGGCAATGCCCATCACCTGCCCAATACCATCCCTACAGTGATCATGGTGGGGGGCAGCATCATGTTTGGAGGAAACCAGGCACTGCCCATCACCTGCCCAATACCATCCCTACAGTGATCATGGTGGGGGAAGCATCATGTCTGGGGGAAACCAGGCACTGTCCATCACCAGCCCAACACCATCCCTACAGTGATCAAGGTGGGGGCAGCATCATGTCTGGTGGAAACCAGGCACTGTCCATCACCTGCCCAATACCATCCCTACAGTGATCATGGTGGGGCCAGCATCATGTCTGGAGGAAACCAGGCACTGCCCATCTTCTGCCCAATACCATCCCTACAGTGATCATGGTGGGGGCAGCATCATGTCTGTAGGAAACCAGGCAATGCCCATCTCCTGCCCAATACCATCACTACAGTGATCATGGTGGGGGCAGCATCATGTCTGTAGGAAACCAGGCACTGCCCATCTCCTGCCCAATACCATCCCTACAGTGCAACATGGTGGGGGAAGCATCATGTATTGAGGAAACCAGACACTGCCCGTCACCTGCCCAATACCATCCCTACAGTGATCATGGTGGGGGCATCCTGTCTGGGGGAAACCAGGTACTGCCCATCACCTGCCCAATACCATCCCTACAGTGATTAAGGTGGGGGCAGCATCATGTCTGGAGGAAACCAGGCACTGCTCATCATCTTCCCAATACCATCCCTACAGTGATCATGGTGGGGGCAGCATCATGTCTGCAGGAAACCAGACAATGCCCATCACCTGCCCAATGCCATCCCAACAGTGATCCTGGTGGGGGCAGCATCATGTCTGGGGGAATCCAGGCACTGCCCATCACCTGCCCAATACCATCCCTACAGTGATCATTGTGGGGGCAGCATCATGTCTGGAGGAAACCTGGCAGTGCCCATCACCTGCCCAATACCATCCCTACAGTGATCATGGTGGGGGCAGCATCATGTCTGGAGGAAACCAGGCACTGCCCATCTTCTGCCCAATACCATCCCTACAGTGATCATGGGGGGGGGGGGCAGCATCATGTCTGGAGGAAACCAGGCACTGCCTATCACCTGCCCAATACCATCCCTACAGTGATCATGGTGGGGGTGGCATCATGTCTGGAGGAAACCAGGCACTGCCCATCACCTGCCCAATACCATCCCTACAGTGATCATTGTGGGGACAGCATCATGTCTGGGGGAAACCAGGCACTGCCCATCACCTGCCCAATACCATCCCTACAGTGATCATGGTGGGGGCAGCATCATGTCTGGAGGAAACCAAGCACTGCCCATCACCTGCCCAATACCATCCCTACAGTGATCATGGTGGGGGCAGCATCATGTCTGGAGGAAACCAGGCACTGCCCATCACCTGCCCAATACCATCCCTACAGTGATCATGGGGGGGCAGCATCATGTCTGGAGGAAATCAGGATCAGAAGGGAGGGGGGAATGGAGTCTCCCTCCCAAGAAAGCAGATACATATATAAACAATGCTAGACTAAAAGTGTGTGTTCAATGCTGTGGAAGAAGCTGACAAGACCATCCTAAGAACAGCTGGGACCCACTCTCTCTCATGGACTGCTTTATCATCATGCTGTAAGAACTTCATCTTTTGTTTTTCTGAACTTGCCTTGCTAAACTCTTTTATACATTTTTGTAACTGTATGTCATTTGTTTATTTTTATGCATAGCACTGTGATACCTTTTATCAGATTAAATGTTTAATTAATCAGCTCTGGTGTGATCATGACGTGTGCATTACTCTATGAACATTTGCATAGAATTGTGGCACAGCACAGGAGAAGCGGGTATCAATGGTAAAGTGAAACCTTTAGAATAAAACATCTTGATCATCACAGATAAATGCCGCATCGATAGCCGCAGTCTTTGCCGACCTCCTGGAACAGCCCTTCAAGTACAATCTGTGAGTCTCTCCAGAAGTCATAACAGTGATAAATAATGTAACATTGTAATCCAGAGACGTTCCATTCGCCCGCAGATCTGCATGATTAATACCCAATAAAAGGCATCACTCAGGATGACAGAACATTCATGGATCAATTTCCGTGCATTTGTGAATATCACAGAATGTTATAATGCACCAGTCAGGAGCCATTTCTTACAGACATCATCGGCTCTACGGCCCCGAAACCACAGAAAAGGATAGAAATTTCTGACAGAGCAAACTGAGTTTCCGTGACACATTCTGATGACTAAATTGGTGCTGTCACTTTATTGTACAAGATGTGGCATAATGCCTCTGGATGTCACCAGGTATTAACCCATTCCTGCACTGCACCATAATAGCATCATATTAGGAATGACTACTTCCTGCTGTACTATAAGGCTGTAGGTTTAGGAGCTGTGCCCGTGCCTCCAGCAATAACATACAGATGAGATCCGGGAAATGTAATCCCATTAGAAGTAATGATCAATAGTAACCACAGCATAATAATAGTTCAATATGGGTAACAGGTACTTGCTGCATCACGCCATACTATTATGCTGTAGGCTAGTGTTTCCAACCAGTGTGCCTCCGGCTGTGGCAAAACTACAACTCTCAGCATGCCCGGACAGCCAACGGCTGTCCGGGCATGCTGGGAGTTATAGTTTTGCAACCCGGTTGGGAAATGCTGATTTAGAGAATTTCGGCCGCTTTGTAATATTTGCTAAAATTAATTACTGTTGAGGCCCCCGGAGTCTATTATGAATATGTATAATGTAATCGGGGGGATTCAAAGATATCGGTCCTGGTGAGTGATGTTTCCACGCCACTAATATTAACATTAAAGGAGTACTCCGCTGCTCAGCGTTTGGAACAAAATGTTACGAATGCTTATAGCCAGTGCTGGGAGCTCGTGATGCCATAGCCCTGTCATCTCTCTATCTATCTATCTATCTATCTATCTATCATCTATTATCTACCTACCTACCTATCTATCTAAATGTCCAAAGAACAGCACATCCGCCCAGGAATTTAAGATGATAAGGTGCACGCCATCGTATGGTTCCTGGTCAGGGAATCCAAAATCAATCCATTGGAAAGGATCGCAGCACACAAAGAGAATGTTCAATAAAGTGCAGAGTTTTATTCCATCGTCAGAAACACAAGTGCGACGTTTCTGCAGCCTAACACCACCTTTATCAAGCATCATGCGTGTTTCTGAGGATGGAATAAAACTCATTTTATTGAAAATTCTCTTTGTGTGCTGCGATCCTTTCCAATGGATATCTATCTATCTATCTCATATCTATCTATCTCTTATCTATCTATCTCATATCTATCTATCTATCTATCTATCTATCTCATATCTATCTCATATCTATCTATCTATCTATCTATCTATCTCATATCTATTTATCTATCTATCTATCTATCTATCTATCTATCTATCTCTTATCTATCTATCTATCTCATATCTATCTATCTATCTATCTCATATCTATCTATCTATCTATCTCATATCTATCTCATATCTATCTCATATCTATCTATCTCATATCTATCTATCTCATATCTATCTCATATCTACCTATCTATCTCATATCTATCTATCTATCTCCTATCTATCTATCTATCTATCTATCTATCTCATATCTATCTATCTATCTATCTATCTATCTATCTCATATCTATCTATCTATCTATCTATCTATCTCATATCTATCTATCTATCTATCTCATATCTATCTATCTCATATCTATCTCATATTTATCTATCTATCTCATATCTATCTATCTCATATCTATCTATTTATCTATCTCATATCTATCTCATATCTATCTATCTATCTATCTATCTCATATCTTTCTATCTATCTATCTCATATCTATCTATTATCGATCTATCTATCTATCTAAAAAAAAAAAAAAAAAATTGGAAATATCCGCAGCACACTGAATAGTAAAATCCAAAAAAAGTTTTATTCCATCACAATGAGGGTGTCCAGAACAATGTTTCAACCAGCTCCCTGGTCTTTTTCAAGCTCCATATCTATCTTTATATATCTATCTATCTCATATCTATCTATCTATCTATCTATTATCGATCTATCTATCTCATATCTATCTATCTATCTATCTATCTATCTCATATCTATCTATCTATTATCTATCTATCTATCTATCTCATATCTATCTATCTATTATCTATCTATCTATCTCATATCTATCTATCTATCTCATATCTATCTATTGATTTATAATCTGTGAACAGCTGGGGCGCTGTTTTTCTACCCTCTGCAAACCCTTCAAGATAAATTGAGACCACAAGGTAAGGGGTTAATGATATGACTAAGTCCCCGGTACAGCGGCGAGCTCTTTATACAAATCTCCGGTTGGCGCTCTTTGACAGGTGTTCCCGATAACGTTTTGCAGGGCTAAGCATAATGTATTTTTTTTATCAGAATGGTTTTTAAACTCTGTATTAAAGTTCTGATTTAATCTGATTAACTTCTTTCCTTGAGAGGATTCTTGCAGCTATTTTTCATTCCCTCGAAATAATAAGTGTCTGATACAAATAGCACTTTGTAATGGGTTTTCTCCACGGCACGCCATCAATTCTGATATCAGACTATGCAGCAGATAGCGTCACAGGGCAACAAAAAAAACCTTCCCGACTCCCTGTGTATACATCTCATTTCTTATACAGGTGAAGGATGGCTCCTGGCGCAGTCATCGGGTGATGGGCTGTCAGCGAGAAGTTTTATAATCCTGATAAATTCACAAGAAAATATTTATCTTGGCCCAGAGACGGAAACGCTAAATCAAGAGTAAAGTGGACTCCCGCAGACGAAAAAGAAAGGTGTGGGTCAGAATTTGGGGAAAAGTTTAGATTAATTTAAGAGGATCCCATATGTATATTCAAAATACAGTCAATGTGCGTTTATCTGGCACCCAGTGGCGTTAAAGGGGTACTCCGGCCCTAAGAACTCTTATCCCCTATCCAAAGTATAGGGGATAAGATGTCTGACGGTGGGGGTCCCGCCCCTGGGGACCCCCACAATCTTGCATTCAGCACCCACCTCTTTGAGCTGCACGCCGCACTGCCAGCTCACAAACTGCCGGGTGCGGGGTCGGAGTATTGTAAGGTCACGACTCCGCCCCGTGTGACATCACGCTCTCTTCCCCAGCTATGCAAGCCTATGGGAGGGGGTGTGACGGCCGTCACCCCCCCTCCCATAGACTTGCATAGCGGGGGCGGGGCGTGATGTCACACGGGGGCGGAGTTGTGACGTCACGATACTCCGGCCCCGTGGTCGGCACCCGGCAGCTTGTGAGCTGGCAGCGCGGTGTGCAGCTCAAAGAGGTGGGTGCCGAATGCTAGATTGCGGGGGTCCCGCGGTCAGACATCTTATCCCCTATCCTTTGGATAGGGGATAAGATGTCTTAGGGCCAGAGTACCCCTTGAAGGCCAGGTATGTAAATAGTTAGGTAGTCAGGTATGTAGGTAGGTAGCAAGATATGTAGGTAGGTAGTTAGTGAGCCAGGTATGTAGGTTTTTAGATAGCCAGGTATGTAGGTAAGTAGTTAGGCTTTCAGGTATAAAGTTAGGTAGCCAGGTAGTTAGTCAAGTAGGTAGCCAGTGGGTGTAGGCAGCAGGGCCCCCCCCCACATTAGGTGTAGGAAGCAGGGTCCCCCCACAGTAGGTGTAGGCAGCAGAGTCCCCCACAGTAGGTGTAGGCAGCAGGGTCTCCCCTAAGTAGGTGTAGGCAGCAGAGTCCCCCCACAGTAGGTGTAGGCAGCAGGGTTCCCCTACAGTAGGTATAGTCAGCAGAGTCCCCCCACAGTAGGTGTAGGCAGCAGAGTTCCCTCACAGTAGGTGTAAGCAGCAGAGTTCCCCCACAGTAGGTGTAGGCAGTAGGGTTCCCCCACAGTAAGTGTAGGCAGCAGGGTCCTCCACAGTAGGTATAGGCAGCAGAGTTTTCCCACTCCTCCCCCAGTAGGTGTAGGCAGCAGAGTCCCCCCCCCACAGTAGGTGTAGGCAGCAGAGTTTTCCTCCCCTCCTCCCCAGTAGGGGGAGGCAGCAGAGCTCCCCCCCCCCCAGTAGGTGTAGGCAGCAGAGTTTCCCCCTCTCCCCCAGTAGATGTAGGCAGCAGAGTTCCCCTCCCCCCTCAGTAGGTGTAGGCAACAGAGTTTCCCCCCCCTCCCCCCAGTAGGTGTAGGGAGCAGAGTTTTCCCCCCTCCCCAGATTGTAAAAAAAATTATGCTCACCTGATGTCCCATGCATCAATCTTGTCCTCCGGAGTGTAGCAGGGGCCTGCGTCTTCCTTCCTCCACAGTACAGGTGCCGATGAGTGACGTCATTGGTGCCTGTGCTGCGTGGGGGGCAGAGATCATGTCTCCTCTCTGTGTGGACCGCAGATGCAGCTCACACAGAGGGGACGCTTTCTGCTGCATGTGCATGTATCGGCGAGCCCTTTACCTGGCCGGGCCATCGGACCACGTCCGATCAGACAGGCCAGTCAGTCCACCCCTGACCCGGGGCTATAGCCCCATTAGCCCCCCTAACAACGCCTCTGGGGGAACTAAAGGTTCGAGTTTCCAAATGTCAGCCCCTAAACCTCAATGACTTGGAGAGGATCTGAAAAGAGGAGTGGGAAATCCCTCCTGGAATGTCTGCAACCCTGGGGGGCCAACTACCATTAGAGAACCTTTGTGCAGTATCCCAGTACAGATCCTGCTTCATGGAATTAGATGGTTGTTGGATAACTGTAGTGTTATTACCATGTGCCATTGCTATTACATTTCTTATATGCAGATACTGTGAAAGGTGGCAAATCTTTATAAACTCTTGCGTGAGGTCCCTATACCGAAGATACACTAAGTAGCATTACATTATTGATCATTTCGGTGTGTTGGCAGAGCCTCCCTAGACACGCCTGCCAAATGGAAGAAAATCCTGTCTAGACCAGTTAGTGAGGAGGTGAGTGGAATGCCTTGTCTCCTCTCCTTCCAATGTCTAGGCCTGAATACCTGGGTCCATTTCAGGTTATTACAAGATTCCTGCGAAGAACTTAAAATCCCAGATTGCTTCTAGTCCAACCTAAGGGAATATTAAATGAGTTGAAGTTGATCTTTCCAAGAAGAAGAGGATTTTCAGAGACTTTGAGGGGAAGGTGTCTGAGTACCTTTTGGCTTCAGGCTGGACCTAAAGATATTGTATATACAAAAAAAGCAATAAAAGGACCAGCGCTCAAAGAGCAATTTAAACAAAAAATAAATGTGGCACATAAAAGAGAGTATAACTCCCTCTACAGTGGGGGGGTCTATAGTATACACTCTAGTACCCCCCTCCAGGTAGGCGTTCACACAATCACTCCGGTGACTTCCAGCTTTTTCATATACAGTGGTCCCTCAAGTTACAATATTAATTGGTTCCAGGACGACCATTGTATGTTAAAACCATTGTATGTTGAGACCAGAACTCTATGGAAACCTGGTAATTGGTTCTGAAGCCACCAAAATGTCATCCGAAAATAGGAAAAAGTCAGGATGAAAGAAAAATAAGTAGATAACTAATATAGATAAAGCAAATCCTTACATATAAAAGTAATAAAGATCTGCTGGGAGCTGTAATCACTGTCTATGTCGGTGTTTCCCAACTATGGTGCCTCCAGCTGTTGCAAAACTACAACTCCCAGCATGCCCGGACAGCCAAAGGCTGTCCGGGCATGCTGGGAGTTGTAGTTTTGCAACAGCTGGAGGCACCCTGGTTGGGAAACACTGATCTATGTAGAGGACTGGAGCTTCTTCAGGGTCCTGTACAGAACACAGTGTCCTAAAAAAGTAATGGAGTCGCCCTCACCTGGTGTCCAAAGGAGCAGCTAACCCTGGTACAGGTAAAGATTATAGAACATGTAATACCTCCCTGTACTGTAGGGGGCGCTACCAGACACCAGTCAGTGCATGCACTTCAGTAATACAGGTAAAGAGTACAGAACATGTAATACCTCCCTGTACTGTAGGGGGCGCTACCAGACACCAGTCAGTGCATGCACTTCAGTAATACAGGGGTTTTACCAGTGAATGCCCATTCTAATTGGTCGGTTCTTCCGGCCATTGACACGTTTCACAGATCTGGACTGTCTGTAGTATTGTATGTTGAGTCTGGTTTCAAGTTACAATGGTCCAGAAAAGACCATTGTATGTTGAAACTATTGTATGTTGAGGCCATTGTAAGTTGAGGAATCACTGTGTATGAGTCCAGTTCCAGTAAGTACAGAAACAGGATTTATTCCACTTGATAAAAACAATAAAAAATGTCAATAGCAACGCGTTTCACACCCCTACCCCTTAATTCCCTGGTTGAACTTGATGGACATATGTCTTTTTTCGACCGTACTAACTATGTAACTATGTAACTATGTTTCCCGGGGATAGGGCACAGTCCCCCTTCCTCAGGCTCAGGTAAATATTACAATACAGCATATAGCTAGACTTACAAAACCTCTTCGCTCCGCCCATCTATCGAGCACCATGTAGATTATAACTTCCGATAGTAACTTCCGGGCATGCTGGGAGTTGTAGTTTTGCAACAGCTGGAGGCACCCTCTTTGGGAAACACTGGTCTATGTAGAGGAAAGGTGCTTCTTCAGGGCCCTGTACAGTACACACAATGGGGGAGATTTATCAAAACCTGTGCAGAGGAAGAGTGGTACAGTTGCCCATAGCAACCAATCAGATTGCTTCTTTCATTTTCCACAGGCCTCTTTAGAGGCCTGTGGAAATTGAAAGAAGCAATCTGATTGGTTGCTATGGGCAACTGCACCACTCTTCCTCTGCACAGGTTTTGATAAATCTCCCCCAATGGGGGAGATTTATCAAAACCTGTGCAAAGGAAAAGTTGCCCAGTGGCCCATGGCAACCAATCAAATTGCTTCTTTCATTTTGCAGAGGCCTTGTTAAAAATGAAAGAAGAAAGCTTATTGGTTGCTATGGGCAACTGGGCAACTTTTCCTCTGGACAGGTTTTGATAAATCTCCCCCAATGTCCTAAAAAAATGGAAAATGGAGCCGCCTTCACCTGGTGTCCAAATGGGCTGCTAACTCTGGTACAGGTAAAGAGTACAGAACATGTAATACCTCCCTGTACTGTAGGGGGCGCTACCAGACACCAGTCAGTGCATGCACTTTAGGAATACAGGGGTTTTATCAGTGAAATGTCCATCTGATTGGTCAGTTCTTCCGGCCATTGACTCGTTTCTCAGATTCCATAGCATTGTATGTTGAGTCTGGTTTCAAGTTACAATGGTCCAGAAAAGACCATTGTATGTTGAAACTATTGTATGTTGAGGCCATTGTAAGGATCACTGTATTTATATGCTGTCTTGTAATATTTACCTGAGCCTAAGGAAGGGGGACTGTGCCATTTCCCAGGAAACGCGTTGCTATAGGCATTTTTATTATTTTTATAAAGTAGAATAAATCCTTTTTCTATACCTACTGGAACTGGACTCATATATATGAAAAAGCTGGAAGTCACCGGAGTGATTGTGTGAACGCCTACCTGGAGGGGGGTACTAGAGTGTATACTATAGACCCCCCACTGTAGAGGGAGTTATACTCTCTTTTATGTGCCACATTTATTTATTGTCTAAATTGCTCTCTGAGCGTTGGTCCTTTTATTGCTTTTTTTGTATATTACCGTATTTTTCACCGTATAAGACGCACTTTTTCTTCCCCAAAACTGGGGGGGAAAAGTCGGTGCGTCTTATACAGCGAATACACACCTATCGCGGCGGTCCCTGCGGCCATCAACGGCCGGGACCCGCGGATAATACAGGACATCACCGATCGAGGTGATGCCCTGTATTAACCCTTCAGACGCGGCGATCAAAGCTGACCGCCGCGTCTGAAGGGAAAGTGACACTAACCCGGCTGTTCAGTCGGGCTGTTCGGGACCGCCGCGATTTCACCGCGGTGGTCCCGAACAGCCCGACTGAATAGCCGGGTTAGTGCTTACAGGACACCGGGAGGGACCTTACCTGCCTCCTCGGTGTCTTCTCCGTTCAGGGATCCCCTGTATGGCCGGCGCTCTCCTTCCTAGTCATCACGTCGTCGCGTACGTGCGTCGGCGTGCGTAACAACGTGATGGCGGCGACGGAGAGCGAGGATACCCGGCCGGCAGCAGAGACGTTCCGGAGCGACGGGGACACGGCGACAGCGATGGAGCGACATCCAGGGCAGCGGTGATGGGTCCGGAGCGGCGGGGACACGTGAGTATTACCTCCTATGCAGTGGTCTTCAACCTGCGGACCTCCAGATGTTGCAAAACTACAACTCCCAGCATGCCAGGACAGCCAACGGCTGTCCGGGCATGCTGGGAGTTGTAGTTTTGCAACATCTGGAGGTCCGCAGGTTGAAGACCACTATTGGGTTCAAAATCTTTATTTTTTTAGATTTTGCACCTATAAATTGGGTGCTTCTTATACCCCTATAGGGCGAAAAATACGGTACATTATTTGCTGGATGTACTGAGGAGAGGATCTGGGGTCTTTCTATCTTTGAATGAAGTAGATGTTTGGAGTAGATTTACCTTATATTGGATACGCGATTTTGGCTCTGGGGTGTTAGTGGAGTGGTACCGGGAGAAATCCAGGTGACCCTTCACTCACACCAGGTGCGTCTGAACCACTTCTTTCTTCTGCAAGTTATTTTTTCATTTGGATGAACGCTGCCTTCGCTTTTTGTGATTTGTTTTACTTTCCTAAAGATATCTTGGCTATCACAACCTATTCTAAGACCTATATTCCATACATTCTAAGAAGGAGTATTTAATAGCCAGAGGAGGAGAAAGCTTAACAAGGGCCCCTCTGCGTACACTAATCTCTTTGGGGGCCTACAGTGGGAGTTTGTGCTGTGGGGCTCAACATGTAACAGCAATTCTTTAGTGTACCCACATATAGGGTATCGTGCCAAAACACCTGTGATTAAAAGAATAAGCATCTGTACCACAGCAAGTCAACCTGTGTAGGCCACTCACAGTACCGGGCATTGAATTTGGAGCTTTTACGGAGCTTTGATTTACTATGTGAACAAGCCCTAAAATTTCGGATACCTGGCAGCTTTGCCATCATAAAGTTTATGTTTCTATGACTTGCGTAAAGTAAAGGCTAATTCTATTCGCATTAAACACATCACAAGTTTACACATTTGACTAATGGATTCCAAACAAGCTCGATCATGATCACTACGGAGAAACATCCATGTCCGCCAAATAGTTTTGGGCATTAGAACGGCGTAATGATTTTGATTATAGTCGAGCCTGCCAATGCTTCATTACTTCACATCCCACCAGACAACGCTGTCTATCTGGCCCACATACAAGCATATGTTCAATGGACAAACATGACCTCATTCCGTAATCGGCGCTAGGCGTTTGGCCACCTGCTGAATGCCAATGTATTTATTTACAGTTTAAGGAAAGGAGGGACTACCCTAAAAGCTGAGGTGGTCTAACTTTGTATCCTATAATATGATCTATTTTTCCCCAGTTTTTCCTTCTGAAGATTTCTTCTCTAATTTCCGGTCCTCCGTAAGCTAGTGGGTGTAGACTAGCTGCTATGATGTTTCTTATACATTGCCCACACAGAGGAATCCTGCTCCCCTATATCACTATAGCAAGGGCACACGTACCATAGTGACAGATCATGCAGCAGTTATGGGGCCATTGGAGAGAGGGGGCCCTGTCCTGGTTGGTCACCACCGTAGAACACTTCTCTCTAGGGAACCCGATTGTCAACGAATGGAAAGAAAGTTAAAATAAACATAAGACCTTTCTGGCCTGGGGGTGGGGAGAGGGGTGGAATCAGATTCCCCAATAGGACAATAGCAGACCAATATTGATATTTGCTTTGAGGCCTCCTTATTTCTATGTAGGCTACATCAGCATGTGGGACATTATAGAACAGCAATGAGCAGTGTAAGCTGTGAGTTCAGCACTGCGGTGAGATATAACCCTTTCTAGAGCATTCTCTTTGCCTTCATTTCTTTCTATTCCTTCTCCTCGCCTCCCTTCCCCCTCCAAAGACATCTTTGGGCAGCCACATGTGTTTCCAACATTCATGTCTATTGCCCCCAACATTCATGTCTATTGGTGGTGGTGTGATGGCCGCCACGCCCCTTCCCAAAGACATGAATGGAGGAGGCGTGGCGTGAAGTCGCGTCCACTGCCGTTGGAACCCGGTCCTTTGGAAAGGGGATAAGATGCTGCATGGAGATTGTGGGGGTCTCAGCGGTGGGACCCTGCAATCAGACATCTTATCCCCTATCCTTTGGATAGGGGATAAGATGCATAGCAGCGGAGTACCCCTTTAAGGTCAATATGAATCAAATTAACCCCTTCCCTTTCTGGCCATATTTCATTTTTGCACTTTTGTTTTTTCCTCCTCACCTTCTAAAAATCACAACACTTTCAATTTTCCACCTACAGACCCATATGAGGGTTTTTTTGTGCCACCAATTTTAATTTGTACTGACATCAATCATTTCATCACAAAATCTACAGCGAAACCAGAAAAATATTTGTGGGGCAAAAGTGAAAAAAGTAACGCCATTTTGGAAATTTTGGAGGCTTCCAATTCTACACAATACACTTTTCAGGACAATACCGTTAAAAGGATACCTAATTTATATAGTTTTTTTTATTTAATTTTACTACTTAAAAAAATTATAACTACATGCACCAAAATTAGTATGTTTAAAATTGTATTTTTCTGACCCCTATAACTATATATTTTTTTCATATACAGGGATTTATGAGGGCAAATTTTTTGTGCCATGATGTGACATTTGTTTATCAGGACCATTTTTATTTTGATGACACCTTTTGATCGCGTTTTATTCAGTATATGAAGTGACCAAAAAGCATTTCTGGGCTTCGGATTTTTTTTTTTTTACACTTGCACCTTTGGCCGTGCGGTTTAATTAACATTATATTTTAATAGATTGGACATTTACACATTCGGCAATACCACACATTTTTAGGTTTTATTTATTTATTTATTTTTAATTAGAAAAATGGAAAAGGGGGGTGATTTAAACTTTTATTAGGGAAGGGGTTAATGCATATTAACTAGGGAACTATAACATGCAATCTTTAGATTGCATACACTGATCAATGTTTCTCCATAGGAGAGCAGTGATCAGTGTTATCGGTGCTCCATTGCTACAGCCTAGCATAACTGAACGCAAGCCTGGAGCACTGATCTGACGTCAGAGAGAAAGGTAAGACACCTGCCCCCCCATCCTCTCAGCTGATCGGGATGCCGCGGTTTCATTGCGGCAGTCCCGATCAGCCCCCTGAGTTAGCTGGGAACGGGATTAACTGCTATTAGACTCTGCAATCAACTTTGATCACAGAGTCTAAAGGGTTAATGCTGGACATCAGCCCCATCGGCGATGTTCGGCACTAGCTATGGGTCCTGGTTGCCGATAGGAACCTGGACCCACCAGGTATGATGTGGGCTTACCTGCTGATCTTCTGGGCTTGTGTGGATGATGAAGTGAGCCGTGCCAGGGAGCAGAGTCTAAGGTGCCGCTGGTTTTAACCAGAGCCCGCCACAAAGCGGGATTGTCTTGCTGGGCAGGCGGCACCCAGGTCGCTACCCCTGGCATGACTCGTCCACACAGGTAGCTGGGAGTTGACGTGGCACAGAAGGAGACTGGCAGGATGTGGCAAGATGGCGGTAGGTCAGGAGTCCAGTCCTGAAAAACGTATCCCCTATTCTAAGGATAGAGAATACATTTCAGATCACAGAGGGTCCGCTGACACCCCCCAATCTCACGTACGGGGCCCCAGCAGCCCGCAGGAAGGGGGCATGTTGACCACCGCATAAAGTGGCAGCTGACACGCCCCCTCAGTACAACTCTATGGCAGAGCCGGAGATTGCAGAAGGCCCCGTACGTGAGATTGCGGTCCCAGCGGTCAGACCCCCCGCAATCTGAAACTTATCCCCTGTCCTTAGGATAGAGGATAAGTTTTTCAGAACTGGACTACTCCTTTAACTCCATTTTGGAGCCCACTCAAACACCAGTGTCTGGGTGCGACAGTTATCTTTTCACTATATATATATATATATATATATATACACACACCCCTGTTCTGTTATAAAGTGGAATAACTGTGTTTATTCCACAATACAAGCCATTTCTCTCAGACAAAGCTCTGGCCATGTTTCAGATCAGTATTTGGAGTCGTCCCCAGGTCAGCAGATTGCCTGTCCCGGAGCCTTGGCTTTGTACATGCAGAGAGGATGGTTCCAGTTCTGTGCATCTGTGCCGCTCTGATTCTTACATTTGGTGACGCTTCATATAAACCAGGCCTGAGGGATTATACACCCAGAACAATATGAAGCTCATTCCAGGAGAACACATGATACCCCTCAACTCTTTCGGCTGCACATTGGCATTTCTCAGTAGGATTTCTGGTTTGGTTCCAGATTGTAAACTGGCTACACGGGGCAATTTGAAGATGAGCAAATGATCTCCATAATGCCTACAGATTAGTATTAGTCATTGTCACATTAGTTATATACTGGGGGGATTTACTGAGTCAAAAGTGCCAGGATTCCCGCTCAAATTGCACCAAAAAGTGGTGTACAACAGCCAAATGTCATGCCGATCTTCCTCCTCACTAGTAGTGTTGAGCACGAATATTCGTCATGCAAATTTTTATCGCGAATATCGGCAATTCACGATTTCGCAAATATTTAGAATATAGTGATATATATTCATAATGACCAATATTCGTAGTGGTTTATTTTTTCAAATGCAAATTTTTATGCAAATTTTGTGCGAATTTTCCATGCAAATTTTCTTTTTTTTTTCACATGCTAATTTTTATGCACATTTTAAGAAAATTTACAATGCAAAATTTTCGCATGGAAGAAAAGTGAATAAACATATCGAATATGCGAATTTCGCGAACATAGGGCGAATAATCGTCGTTATATTCACAAAATATCTTGAATTCGAATATATGGCCCCTGCTGCTCATCACTACTCACTAGATAGTTTTGAAGAGTCATTACTTGCTGCCTCGAAATACCCCAGATTTATTGATGGAGTGCGCCATTATTTTGGTGCAAAATATTGCTGTACAATTTGCCAATCAAGAAGCATTAGGAAGATACACCAAATGTATCACTAATTTCTAACCAATGTAAAATCTCTGCTTGCTGCCAGCTAGCAGCATATTCCTATTTACATTTGTTGTGAAGCATTGGGGTCCCATTATGCTGATTTGCTCAATACATAGAATACATTGCAGTGCAATCATGGTAGATTGTATCCTAAAGGGGTACTCCAGGGGAATTTTTTTTTCTTAAATCAACTGGTGCCAGAAAGTTAAACAGATTTGTAAGTTACTTCTATTAAAAAATCTTTATCCTTCCAGTAGTTTTTAGCAGCTGTATGCTACAGAGGAAATTATTTTCTGTTTGAATTTAGTTTTTATCTTGTCCACAGTGCTCTCTGCTGACACCTGATGCCTGGATCAGGAACTGTCCAGAGCAGAAGAAAATCCTCATTGCAAACCTATGCTGCTCTGGACAGTTCCTGACACAGGCAAAGGTGTCAGCAGAGAGCACTGTGGAGAAAACAAGAAAAATATTCAAAAAGCAAAAAACTTCCTCTGTAGCATACAGCTGCTAATAAGTACTGGAAGGATAAAGATTTTTTTAATAGAAGTCATTTACAAATTTGTTTAACTTTCTGGCACCAGTTCATTTAAAAATAAAAAAAGTTTTCCACCGGAGTACCCCTTTAAAAGTTAAAAGCATCCGACAACCAATGAACATTTTGGTTTTAACAATTTGGTTTTAACAATTCTGGTTTTAATATGTTTTGTAATCCACCTGACATTTTAATGGATCATCAATAAAGTAGTAAAATGCTTTTTAATATATCCTGGATTGCTGGACCCTTTCTCTTCCTGAATTGGAAGTTTTCCTGCAACCGATGAACAATAACAAAATGTTACACGTTGTGGGACACTGCAGAACAAAGTTGAACTCCATTGTAAATTAATGGGGACAGTCAGGCAAAGGTGTTAACATAGTAACAGATTATCATTGCTTGTTACAGTGAGCGCTCCGGTTTCCGCTCGCTCACTGCCTCTGTCCCGGACCGCAGTGTCCCTGCGTGTCCCGGTCAGAGACACTGACCGGGAGCGCAGAGTTATCCCCGGCGGGGATGCGGTTAGCGTGGTGGGAGGCCCCTCACACACGCCGCATCCCGATGCTGTCCCCTACCTCCTGTGGCTCCACGTCTCTTCTTTGTTCCCCGGCACGCGTGTCCCCGCTCTCTAGGGCACGCACGCGCCGGCTTCATGAAATTTAAAGGGCCAGCGCACCATTAATTGGTGCCTGGCCCAAAGTGTCCTATAAATGTTCCCTGCCCCTTCCTGCCCTTGCCGGATCTTTGTGCCTCGTGCCGAGAGAAAGCGTTCCTTATTGTTATAGTGTTTCCCTGCCTGTTGCCGACCCATTGCCTGTGACCATCGCCTCTGAACCCGTGCTGCCTGCCTTGACCTGTTGCCTGTCACTATCGCCTCTGAACCTGTGCCGCCTGCCCTGACCATTGCTACGTCTGACCACGCTTCTGCCTATTCCTCCTGTACCGTGTCTATCTCAGCAACCAGAGGAGTTGAGTTGCTACCGGGTGGAACGACCTGGGGGCTACATGCCGCAGCAAGACCATTCCGCTTTGCGGCGGGCTCTGGTGAAGACCAGTAGCTCCTTAGACTCCGTTCCCCCGGTACGGCCCACGCCATCACTCCTCTGGTCCAGTGGATCCACCACCTGCCAACAGTCCGGACCGTTACATTGCTTCAGTTATGAATGGAAGCCAAAATGAAAGTGTGAATAATACCTAACTATTATATAGTGTAATAGCTCTGAAACATCCCATGATGCTGTATGTCCTTAAAGAGGTACTCCGGTGTAAAAAAAAGGAACTGGTGCCAGAAATGTAAACAGATTTGTAAATGACTTCTATTTAAAAATCTTAATCTTCCGCTATATATTAGTAAAGCCTGGAGAGACGAATTGTTCCTTGCAAGAATCACATGCTAAAAATAATCTGACTTTAATCTGCAAAATCAAATATAAAAGCACAGTATGTGACACGCAAGTCTCAAAGAAGTTAATTTAAAAGATTTACACAGCGCCCCTTCCCACCCCCCATGTTGGGTTCTGCGGCCAAAATAAAAACCTGGCAATAAAATGCAGCAACGATTGTGTCTCAGTGAAGAGTGAAAAAACAGAAAAGAGTCTTAATGTTAATGTCTAACCAATCAAATCAGGGTTATATGTTACACGGTTGTAGTTGTTCCCCTTTCTACGCTCAGCAATTCCAGGACTAGCCGAAGAGTCTCCCCAGGAGGGGACTGGTAAAAAATGACTATGAAAAATTACCAGGTAAAAGGCGTAGCCACTACTGTTACGCCGAGCGCTCCGGGTCCCTGCTCCTCCCCGGAGCACTCGCGGCGTTCTCCTCTCTGCAGTGCCCTGGTCAGACCCACTGACCGGGAGCGCTGCACTGTCACTGCCGGCGGGGATGCGATCCGTGTAGCGGGATGCGCCCGCCCGCTGGTCGCATCCCATTCTACTCACCTGTCCCGTTCCCCGTCTGTCTCGTCCCGGCGCGCGTGGCCCCGCTCTCTAGGGGGCGCGCTCGCGCCGGCTCTCTGAGATTTAAAGGGCCAGTGCACCACTAATTGGTGCCTGGCCCAATCAGTGTCAATTAGCTTTCCCTGCCTCCATGTGAATATAAACCACCTTCCCTTTCCTGTCCTTGCCGGATCTTGTTGCCTTGTGCCTAGTGAAAGCGTTTTTGTGTGTGCCATTACCAGTGTTTCCAGACCTTCTGCCGTTGCCCTTGACTACGAACCATTGCCGCCTGCCCTGACCTTCTGCTACGTCTGACCTCGCCTCTGTCTAGTCCTCCTGTACCTCGCCAGTCTCAGCAGTCAGTGAGGTTTAGCCGCTACCGGTGGACACGACTTGGTTGCTACCGCCGCAGCAAGACCATCCTGCTTTGCGGCGGGCTCTGGTGAAAACCAGTAGCAACTTAGAACCGGTCCTCTGGTACGGTCCACGCCAATCCCTCACTGACACAGAGGGTCCACCACAAGTGTCCTCGCTGCTTACCAGTCCAGATCCTGACAACTGCTATGAGCTGGGAGCTTTAAGGGGTACTCTGCTGCCCCAGTGTTCGGAACATTTTGTTCCGAATACTTGGAGCAGGCGGCGGGGGGTCGTGAAGTCACGGCCACGCTCCCGCAATGCAAGTCTATGGGAAGGGGCGTGGCGGTCGCCACGCCCCTTCCCATAGACTTGCATTGAGGGGGCGTGGCGTGACTTCATGAGGGGCATGGACGTGATGTCACGACCCCCGCCGTCCTAAATGAACGCCAGGTGCTGCACAGAGATTGCGGGATTCCCCCTGTATAGGGGATACGATTGTAATATCCCAGTACAGGACATGGTCCTGTACTACTCTTAATCCCTGTCAGGTTGAGACCCTCAGTGACCTGGGGGCTCTCCTGCAGGGTCCCCCCCTGTTGTTTCCAGAATGTTGTGTATATTGCTTTAATGTATAGACAGAACAGAGGACCTGTGAGAGGTTGTCTCAAGGACCTGTAAGTCTGTCACATGTCTTAAACTCAGTAAAGCCTCTGTTAAACAATAACTGGTTGTGGACTCTCCTTTCCTTAACTAGCTATTGGAATAGCGGAGATACCGTTCGTGTGGTTCCAGTACCAAAAACCACTCTGGCGTCACGAACACTAGGGGTTAACAACATCTTGCCCCAGGGGTTAATACCATCTGGCCCCACCACCTACACCTGTGGGTCACCACAACTTGTCTTGGGATGGAATACCCCTTTAAAGGTCCAACCCGAGCTACGAAGGTCTAGCACACCTCCGAGCTTGTGGTGTAGGTAAAGGACAGCAAAGTCAGGGGGCACACCTAGGGGGTGTGGATGAGAACATTTTCTAAAATAAGTTTTTGTCCGATTCTATAGAACACTGATGGCGAACCTTTGGCAAGCCGAGCCCCCTCTGTGGGCACACAGCCATAGTTCGCCATCACAAGGATGCCCCGGTTACCTTTCTGCGGCCCCGCATTAACTTTAAAAACGCAGGGACCGCCGAAATATAGTGCACGCAGGGATGTGCGTGCGTCCATAACAGCGGAGCAGCGAGGAGGAGGACGCGCGCGCATGGTAAGTTACCTGTATGTTGTACGTCATCTTCAGTGTTCCGACTACCACTCTTCCGGTCTCGGGGCCTAGTGCTATGGCCTGTAGGCCATAGCAGTAGATTGTTACCCCGGACCGGTGTTCAGAACACTGAAGTGGGGCAGTACACAGACATACAGCCCACAGCCATACATTGTGTATGGCTGAAAGCTGTATGTCTGTGGGGGAACTGTACTGCACCTAATGTGGGGAACTATACTGCACCTAATGTGGGGAACTATACTGCACCTGATGTGGGGGAACTATACTGCACCTAATGTGGGGGAACTATACTGCACCTAATGTGGGGGAACTATACTGCACCTAATGTGGGGAACTATACTGCGCTTAATGTGGGGAACTATACTGCACCTAATGTGGGGAACTATACTGCACCTGATGTGGGGGAACTATACTGCACCTAATGTGGGGGAACTATACTGAACCTAATGTGGGGGAACTATACTGCACCTAATGTGGGGAGCTATACTGCACCTAATGTGGGGGAACTATAACCTAATGTGGGGGAACTGTACTGCACCTAATGTGGGGGAGCTATACTGCGCCTAATGTGGGGGAACTATACTGCACCTAATGTGGGGGGAATTACAACCTAATGTGGGGTGAACTTATACTGCCAGCCTAATGTGGGGGAACTATACTGCGCTTAATGTGGGGAACTATACTGCACCTAATGTGGGGGAACTATACTGCACCTAATGTGGAGGAACTATACTGCACCTAATGTGGGGGAACTATACTGCACCTAATGTGGGGGAACTATACTGCACCTTATGTGGGGAGCTATACTGCACCTAATGTGGGGAGCTATACTGCACCTAATGTGGGGGAACTACAACCTAATGTGGGGGAACTGTACTGCACCTAATGTGGGGGAACTGTACTGCACCTAATGTGGGGAGGTATACTGTGCCTAATGTGGGGGAACTGTACTGCACATAATGTGGGGAAACTATACTGCACCTAATGTGGGGGAACTATACTGCACCTAATGTGGGGAACTATACTGCACCTAATGTGGGGGAACTATACTGCGCCTAATGTGGGGGGAACTACAACCTAATGTGGGGGAACTACAACCTAATGTGGGGGAACTCTAAACTATCAATTAAAAAAAAAAAAAAAACAAGTTTGGATCATTGAACTCTGTTGTTGTGTTCTTCTTTTAAAACAAAAGATGTTAATTAGTTCTGGCGACTGTATGAGTTGTTTTTTCTAAACTTAAACCTCAGTATTCTGATTTAATTGCTGTGCTGGCGCTTTGAGGGGAAAAAATGTTCACCATCACTGGTATAGAATGTAAAGTCGGATTTGATTAAGATTTAAAGCGCAACTGTCATGAAATCTGGGTGCAATAACCTGCACACGGCCTTTGTACTATGTGCAGGTGGTGTGTATAGCAATATTTTTACCACTGACGGTCGGATAGGCGTGGTGCGAGGGCGCTCTCTGCTGACACCTCTGTCCATGTCAGGAACTGTCCAGAGTAGGAGCAAGTCCCCATAGCAAACCTCTCCTGCTCTGGACAGTTCCTGACACGTGGTGGGACCCTAACGATCAGATATCTTATCCCCAATCCTTTGGAGAGGGGATAAGATGTCTGTTGGCAGAGAACCCCTTTAACTCAAACTATTAGATCTCAACACAGTAAAGAAGAACTTCAGCAAATACTGATACTAACTTATCCCCTGTCCACAGGATAGGTGATAAGTAGCTGATTGCGGGACCCCCGTCATTTCTGCGGGAGTGTCGAAAAGAACAGCACTCGGGCATCATTGGCGCTCGCATTGAAAGGAATCCAGAGTTGGGTTCCCATTCCGGAGTTTGCGGTGGGTCCCAGCTCCCGGCAGGAAGAGTCGGGCCTTATTCTGGAGATCAGGAGGGGGGGTCCCAGAAGTCGTTCCCTCCACTATGAAACACTGATCCCCTATCCTGTAGATAAGGAATATGTTTATAAAAGCTGGGGTACCCCTAATCCTCAGAACACAGAATGAAGACACTTCTTATGACAGCAGATCAGTCATTCCTTAAAGGGGTTATTCAGGAAAAAATTTTTTTTTTTTATATTTCAACTGGCTTCAGAAAGTTAAACAGATTTGTAAATTACTTCTAATAAAAAATCTTAATCCTTTCAGTACTTATGAGCTGCTGAAGTTGAGTTGTTCTTTTCTGTCTAAATGCTCTCTGATGACACGTGTCTCGGGAACTGTCCAGAGTAGAAGCAAATCCCCATAGCAAACCTCTTCTACTCTGTGCAGTTCCCGAGACAAGCAGAGATGTCAGCAGAGAGCACTGTTGCCAGACAGAAAAGAACAACTCAACTTCAGCAGCTGATAATTATTGAAAGGATTAAGATTTTTTTAATAGAAGTAATTTACAAATCTGTTTAGTTTTCTGGAGCAAGTTGATATAAAAAAAAAAAAAAAAAAAAGTTTTTTCTGGAATACCCCTTTAACCTGTTAAGGACCAAGGGCGTGAACTTATGCCCCTAGTCTCGCTCCCGTGATATAACGCGGGGTTACACGGTAATCCCGCATCATATCACGGCGGGCACGGCGTCATAGTGAAGCCGGGACCCGCCGCTAATAGCGCACGGCACTGATCGCGGTGCCGCTCCTATTAACCCTTTAGCAGAGCGCTCAAAGCTGAGCCGCGCGGCTAAAAGTTAAAGTAAAATGTGCCGGTTAGCTCAAGGAGCTGTTCGGGATCGCCGCGGTATAATCGCGTCATCCCGAACAGCTGTAGCACAGTAGGAGTTTTTCTTACCTTCCTTCCTGCAGTCCGATCGCCAAATGAATGCTTTAAGCCTGACATCCAGGCTTGAACATTCAATCGCCGAAAACACTGATTGATGCATTCCTATGGAGATGCATCAATCAGTGGTAAAGATCAGTAAATGCAATGTTATAGCCCCCCTAGGGACTATAATATTGCATAAGAAAAGTGTAAAAAAATCATTAAGCCTTTCAATGATCCCTTCCCCTAATAAAAGTTTGAATCACCCGGCATTTCCAACAATAAAAAAAAACTGTGTAAATTAAAATAAACATATGTGGTATCGCTGTGTGTGGAAATGTCCAATTTATAAAAATATACCGCGTTGTAAACCGCACGTTCAATGGCGTACGCGCAAAAAGATTCCAAAATTGCGTATTTTTGGTCACTTTTTATATAATGAAAAGATGAATAAAAAGCGATCAAAAGTCCGATCAGTGCAAAAATGGTACCGACAAAAACTTCAGATCACGGCGCAAAAAATGAGCCCTCAAAGCGCCCTAAACATGGAAAAATAAAAAAGTTATAGGGCTCAGAAAATTACAATTTTAAACGTATAAATTTTCCTGCATGTATTTATGATTTTTTAAAGGAACGGAGGAAAATACGAAAGTGCAAAAAACGAAAAACGCCTGGTCTTTAACCCCTTAAGGACCACAGGTTTTTCCACTTTCGTTTTTTCCTCCTCACCTTTAAAAAATCATGACCCTTTCAATTTTGCACCTAAAAATCCATATTATGGCTTATTTTTTGCACCACCAATTCTACTTTGCAATGACATCAGTCATTTTACCCAAAAATCTACGGCAAAACGGAAAAAATAATAATTTTGCAACGAAATTGAAGAAAAAATGCCATTTTGTAACTTTTGAGGGCTTCCGTTTCTACGCAGTACATTTATCGGTAAAAATGACACCTGATCTTTATTCTGTAGGTCCATACGGTTAAAATGATCCCCTACTTATATAGGTTTGATTTTGTCGGACTTCTGGAAAAAATCATAACTACATGCAGGAAAATTTATACATTTAAAATTGTCATCTTCTGACCCCTATAACTTTTTTTTCCGCGTATGGGGTGGTATGAGGGCTCATTTTTTGCGCCATGATCTGAAGTTTTTAGCGGTACCATTTTTGTATTGATCGGACTTTTTGATCGCTTTTCATTCATTTTTTCATGATATAAAAAGCGACCAAAAATACGTTATTTTGGACTTTGGAATTTTTTTGCGCGTATGCCATTGACCGTGTGGTTTAAATAATGATATATTTTTATTGTTCGGACATTTACGCACGCGGCGATACCACATATGTTTATATTTATTTTTATTTACATGGTGTTTTTTTGGGGGGGAAAAGGGGGGTGATTTGAACTTTTATTAAGGAAAGGGTTAAATCACATTTGTTAACTTTTTTTTTACACTTTTTTTTGCAGTGTTATAGCTCCCATAGGGACCTATAACACTGCACACACTGATTGCCAGCACTGTTCACTGCAAAGCCATAGCTTTGCAATGATCAGCGTTATCGGCGGTCGATTGCTCAAGTCTGAATCTCAGGCTTGGAGCAATCAATCGCCGAGGGGACACGCCGGAGGCAGCTAAGAGAACCTCCGCTCGTGTCCCAGCTGATCGGGACACCGCATTTTCACTGCGGTGGTCCCAATCAGCCCCGCTGAGCAGCCGGGCAGCTTTCACTTTCGGTTTAGACGCAGCGTTAAACTTTGAACGCCGCGTCTAAAGGGTTAATAGCGCGCGGCACCGCGATCGCTGACGCGCGCTATTAGCCCCGGGTCCCGGCATCAGATACATGCCGGGACCGACCCGATATGACTCGGGGTCACCGCGTGACCCCGTGTTATATTGCGGGAGCTACGGTTGCCACCTTTCCCTCAGAAAAATACCGGTCGTGGGTGTGGCTATGTGGGGGTGGAGCTTAAAAAGGGGAGGGGCCCGATTGCACAGAGGACGAGGGATCAGGGGTTTAAGAAATGGCATGGGGGATGGGAGGGGGTAAAGAAATGGCATGGGGGATGGGAGGGGGGTAGAGAAATGGCATGGGGGATGGGAGGGGGGTAAAAAAATGGCATGGGGGATGGGATGGAAACAATATTTATGCGGGGGGAACTTTCCTATATCGCACAAAAAAATTACATTTAGAGAATAAAACTTACAATTGTAAATAACATTTATTTAACAGGCAATGAATTTAAGGGGTAAACTGAAAATGTTGTTCTGAATAATACCACTATACACAGACCAGTATACTATAAAGGATCTGTACACAATATAAGTGATTATATACAGGACCATATGGCGGTAGATATCAGCTGTACACAGGATGTATATACCATATAAGTGATTATATACAGGACCATATGGCAGTAGATATCAGCTGTACACAGGATGTATATACCATATAAGTGATTATATACAGGACCATATGGCGGTAGATAACAGCTGTACACAGGATCTGTATACCATATAAGTGATTATATACAGGACCATATGGCGGTAGATAACAGCTGTACACAGGATCTGTATACCATATAAGTGATTATATACAGGACCATATGGTGGTAGATATCAGCTGTACACAGGATGTATATACCATATAAGTGATTGCAGTTACATTTTGGGACTCACAATTACGTCTTTTCTGATCAGCGGCGTCCTCTTCCCTTTTCTTCTCCGTTCGGATAAGACCGCCATGTGGATCTCTTCACATCTGCAGGAAAAACATGTCAGACTCTGCATATATTCAGTGCCCTCCTCTACACAATCTTCCCATCTATAGGCCCAAAAACTGTAATAAAGCCCTCCTTGGTGTCCTGCACAGTAAAAGGGAAGGTAGGTAGGTAGCCAGGTAAATAGGTAACCAGGTAGGTAGATCAGGAAGCCGGATATGTAGGTAGATGACAAGCCAGGTAGGTAGGGGGCTAGCTAGGTAGTTAGGCAGCCATGTATGAAGGCCAGTTACATAGTTAGATAGCCTGGTATGTAGGTAAGTAGTTCGGCATCCTGGTATTAGTTAGGTAGCCCCCCCAATAAGTATAGGTAGTTACACCCCCCCCCGTTCCCTATAGGCAGAGTCACCCCCTCTCTTCCCCATAGGTATAGGCAGAGTCACCCCCTCTCTTCCCCATAGGTATAGGCAATTACCCCCCCTCTCTCTTCCCCATAGGTATAGGCAGTTACCCCCCCCCTCTTCCCCATAGGTATAGGCAGTTACCCCCCCCCCCCCTCTTCCCCATAGGTATAGGCAGTTACCTCCCCTCTCTTCCACATAGGTATAGGCAGTTACCCCCCCCCCCTCTTCCCCATAGGTATAGGCAGTTACCCCCCCCTCTCTCTTCCCCATAGATATAGGCAGTTACCCCCCCCCTCTCTTCCCCATAGATATAGGCAGTTACCCCCCCTCTCTCTTCCCCATAGGTATAGGCAGTTACCCCCCCCCCTCTCTCTTCCCCATAGGTATAGGCAGTTACCCCCCCTCTCTCTTCCCCATAGATATAGGCAGTTACCCCCCCCTCTCTCTTCCCCATAGATATAGACAGTTACCCCCCCCTCTCTTCCCCATAGATATAGGCAGTTACCCCCCCCCTCTCTTCCCCATAGATATAGGCAGTTACCCCCCCCCCCTCTTCCCCATAGGTATAGGCAGTTACCCCCCCCCTCTCTTCCCCATAGGTATAGGCAGTTACCTCCCCTCTCTTCCCCATAGGTATTGTCGGTTACCCCCCTCCCTCTCTTTCCCATAGGTATAGGCAGTTACCTACCCTCTCTTCCCCATAGGTATTGTCGGTTACCCCCCTCCCTCTCTTTCCCATAGGTATAGGCAGTTACCTACCCTCTCTTCCCCATAGGTATTGTCGGTTACCCCCCTCCCTCTCTTTCCCATAGGTATAGGCAGTTACCCCCCTTCTCTCTTCCCCATAGGTATAGGCAGTTACCCCCCCCCTCTCTTCCCCATAGGTATAGGCAGTTACCCCCCCCCCCCCTCTCTCTTCCCCAAAGGTATAGTAAGTTACCCCCCTCCCCCCCTCTTCCCCATGGAATTGGGGGGGGGGGGGGGGATTGCCACAGGGGAATTGGGGTGGGTGGGGTGTAATTCAGAGATACACACACACTGGCCGACAGACATACAAACACTGACTTACTGACACACACATAGTAACAGACACACACAGACACACTTACCTACCGCAGCACCTCTCCAGTCTCCTCTCAGTCTTGGGCCGGCGAGTGACGTGACGTCCTGCGCGGGTCTGCGGCGTGACGTCACTTCCGCAACGTCCCTCCGCAGATCTGGCCGCACAGCATTGCACAGTGCCAGGTAAGGTTTTAGACTGGGACAGCCTCAGAGAGAGTCAGACAGGGTACTGTGCTGAGCGGCATGGTGCGGGCGTGCGGCCCGCACCCCCGCTCAGCGGCGCCGCTTTTTAAGGTTAGTGTGTGATGACAGTGAATGAAAAATACCGGCCATTGCATGGCCGGTATTTTTCATCCAAACTTACCGGCACAGCCCGGAATCTGAACGAAAATACCGGCTGTGCCGGTAAAATACCGGTAGGGTGGCAACCCTAGCGGGAGCCGGCCAAGAACGTAAATATACGTCATTGGACGTTAAGGGGTTAAAGTGGTACTCCGGTGCCAGAAAGTTAAACAGATATGTAAATTACTTCTATTAAAAAATCTTAATCCTTCCCGTGCTTATTAGCGGCTGAATACTACAGACAAAATTATTTTCTTTTTTGATTTCTTTTCTGTCACAATCACAGTGCTCTCTGCTGACACCTCTGTCCATGTCAGGAACTGTCCAGAGCAGGAGAAAATCCCCATAGTAAACCCATGCTGCTCTGGACAGTTCCTAAAATGGACAGAGGTGTCAGCAGAGAGCACTGTGGCCGTGACAGAAAAGAAATCCTCCCAAAAAAGAATTTCCTCTGTAGTATACAGCTGCTAATGAGTACTGAATGGATTAAGATTTTTAAATAGAAGTAATTTACAAATATGTTTAACTTTCTGGCACCAGTTCATTTAAATTTTTTTTTTTTTTTTTTTACCAGAGTACCCCTTTAAATCTCACCAGTTAATCCTCCCTCTGTACAGGTAGGTGACATTCAGACGCACCGCTGGTTGGGGACATGTAATGATCTGCGTAATGGTCTCCACATTGTTCATTCTTCTCTCACTGCCATCTTTGCTGATCAAGTCCAATTACTTTCCCGTTCTATTCGGTATAATAAGGAATTATTAATCTATAATTAGACATTATTCTTTAACTCTTTATTACCTGTGAGGTTGCAGAAGAGACAAGTTCTAATTCTGTTCACAGATAATACATTCTTAGATGGATTAGTCTCCTCTCCCGTGGGTTATTACCATCTCCTGGTTGCCGTTATTTATTCGGATCTGGTCTCAGTTTGAGTCTGATTGGGATTTGTTACCCAAGGAACATAATCCTATGACAGGACCCAGCTACGTTTTGGGTCACATGCTTATGTTGTCTCTAGGGTTCCATAGTGTACGGATGTAAGAACTTGGTGTGTCTATGTAGATAAGAAAATTTCTGAATTTTTTTTTATCTCGATTTTTAGGACATTTAAAGGGGTACTCCACTGCTCAGTTTGTTCCAAACACTGGAGCCGGGAACTCGTGATGTCATAGCCCCACCCCTCATGACATCACGCCCCACCCCCTCAATGCAAGTCTATGGGAGGCTGTCACGCCCCCTCCCATAGACTTGCATTGAGGGGGTGGGGCGTGATGTCATGAGGGGGTGGGGCTATGACGTCAAGAGTTCCTCGCAGCAGCTCCAGTGTTCAGAACAGTTTGTTCCAAACGCTGAGCAGCGGAGTACCCCTTTAAGCTCCACCTCCAATTTACACCCAAATACAAAAGTTTGAAGTAACACTCACTTTTGTGCACATTTACCCCATTCCCTTTTTAGTTTTTCACTGCTGTTGATTCCCAATAAACTGTATTTGTAAATCACTTTATGTACCATGGATTTTTGTCCTTCCCATCCTAATGACACCAGACCTGATGACGGAATCTGGTTCTTCCAGGTATCCCTGGTGGCAATAAGTACCGCGGTAATACTAAGGGGGCATCAGGGGTCAAGTCCTGGAAAAAAAAAGTGTGGGGACTCACCAAAGATTTCCACTCAAGGGCTGGTACTTTTTCCTGCTGTGGAAAAAGTGCAGGAACTCAGTTCCCACATGTTCCTGCAGGAATTGAGCCCTGGGTAAGTGTAAGTTATTTTATAGGCCCTTGCTAAGTAATGACAACAGTCTATCAGATATCTCCACTACTAAGGTTGCATTCACACCACGATTGCAGCCTATGGTTGCCGAATCCGGCTGGGGGAGGGGAAAACCGGGCGCTCCCGTACCCCAGCCGGACCGGTGCTGAAATCCATTCACTTTAAAGGGGTATTCCAGGAAAAAAACTTTTTTTTATCTATCAACTGGCTCCAGAAAGTTAAACAGATTTGTAAATTACTTCTATTAAAAAATCTTAATCCTTTCAGTACTTATGAGCTTCTGAAGTTAAGGTTGTTCTTTTCTGTCCAAGTGCTCTCTGATGACACGTGTCTCGGGAACCACCCAGTTTAGAAGAGGTTTGTTTCTAAACTGGGCGGTTCCTGAGACACGTGTCATCAGAGAGTACTTAGACAGAAAAGAACAACCTTAACTTCAGAAGCTCATAAGTACTGAAAGGATTAAGATTTTTTCAATAGAAGTAATTTACAAATCTGTTTAACTTTCTGGAGCCAGTTGATATATAAAAAAGTTTTTCCTGGATAACCCCTTTAATGAGCCGACCAGAGACTCATTAAAGTGAATGGATTTCAGCGCCGGTCCGGCTGAGGTACGGGAGCACCTGGTTTTCCCCTCTCTCAGCCGGATCCGGCAACTGAAGGCTGCAATCGTGGTGTGAATGCAGCCTATTGCCAGTAATAATTTAGAGGTAAAAGACAGGTTGGTTCAGGAGATCGAGGGGGGTTCCATAAGTCAGACCCCTTGCAATAAAACACTTATCCCCTATCCTGTGGATGTGGGTGTGACGGATCCTAGAGTCACCCTATCTACCTGGATGGACTTTAGGACATCACTATTTGTACCCCTCAGTTGATGTTGTCCAGTGACATAAAGTTGAGAGTTAAAATACTTTTATTTACTGTTTTCATACACTTTCTGCACACGGTCCAACTTCTGCACACCTCCACCTTTTGCACTCAATGCACTGTATAGGTAGAGCTAATCAACTTTATTGGATTATCTCCCAGACTCACCGTCACCTGTATTGTCTTTACCGACCCTTCCCCCTGTGATGTGCTTCCTATAAAAGAAAGCACTGGTGAAAGCACAGTTGATGCAGCTCCCCCGCTGCAGAATTCCATATTGGGAGATGGAGTGGTCGGTTTACCTCCCCAGCGCCAGACATTGCAAACAGGTGAGAAGGTAGTCGACCTTCCTCTCCACCTAGTGATCACTTCTCCGGCTGAAGTGCCAGCATCAGGGCAGAGTTTTGCTACAATCTGCCTAGCACTGAAGACTGCCGGCAGGTCTGCAGTTACAGATGGGACTGTGGTCCTCGCATCGGTCCAGTCAGGATCCCAGACGGTTGACCCGGATCCCCAGAGGCTGTGGAACAGTACAGGGGTTGGCACAGTCGGTACGGTTCCTCAGTGGCAGATATTGCAACCGAGTGAGGAAGCAGTCGGCCCCCTGCCCCTTCAACTGGTGACAGATGGAGTTTTCCTTTGGGAAAGGTTGCTTCGGAGGGGCTCGGAAGCTAGCCTCCTTCCCACAGACTATGGGCCAGGCCAGGCCTTCCCCCTCCCCTGGCCGGGGAGGGGGGGGGGGGGGGGAAAGCAGAAACATTTTCTGAGGGGAGCCTCAGTAAGCTTCATACAGGGTTTGCTGGTGTTGGATTACATTGTTGCCGCACACCCCAACCAAGAGGAGGACCAGGACAACTGCGTCTGGTGGTTGAAGCCCGGACAGCCCCAAGTGGATCCGTTGGGATCGCACCGGGTCTGCCGTCTTAAAAGAGGGAGCACTGTGACGGATCCTAGAGTCACCCTATCTACCTGGATGGACTTTAATACATCACTATTTGTACCCCTCAGTTGATGTTGTCCAGTAACATAAAGTTCAGAGTTAAAATACTTTTATTTACTGTTTTCATACACTTTCTGCACACGGTCCAACTTTTGCACAGCTCCACCTTTTGCACTCAATGCACTGTATAGGTAGAGCTAATCAACTTTATTGGATTATCTCCCAGACTCCCTGTCACCTGTATTGTCTTTACTGACCCTTCCCCCTGTGATGTCCTTCCTAGAAAAGAAGACACTTGTTCCACAATAAAGAGTTCTGGTTTTATACCTGAAGACTGGTGTTGCCTGGTTCTTTGGGTACAAGGATGCAAAAATCTCTAGTTCTGCCTGGGGATATTGCCTGGGATATGCTGGGGCTTGTCATCGGGAAGGAGAAGTCACTTTTGGCGGAGTCAGTCCGTCACAGTGGGTAAGTTTTATTAGCCATATAACCCCTATAAGAGCTACACACTGTTTTAGTTCTATAATATAAATCCATCTGCACTTGGTAGGTGTTAGTACATCCTTTGGAACGCGTCACAATCTGACTTTATAAGATAAGGCGAATGGCTGCCATGACACTAGTCCACTACAACTAAATGCCAACAAGTTGCAACATCAGTGTAGCAAATATATAAAAGTAGTGAGACCCCTAGAGGCCAAACACATGTATGACATATTGCTACATTCGCGAGGACATGTCTTATAGAAACAGCACTTTAAAGGGCTGCTCCACTGGAATACATTTTTATTGAAATTAACTGGTGCCAGAAAGCAAAAGAGATTTGTAAATTACTTCTATTAAAAAAATCTTAATCCTTCCAGCACTTATCAGCTGCCGTATGATCCACAGGAAGTTCTTTTCCATTTGAGTTTTCTTTCTGCCTGACCACAGTGCTCCCTGCTGACACCTCTGTCCATTTTAGGAACTGTCCAGAGCAGGATAGGTTTTCTTTGGGGATTTGCTCCTACTCTGGACAGTTCCTAAAATGGACAGAGGTGTCAGCAGAGAGCACTGTGGTCAGGCAGAAAGTAAATTCAAAAAGAAAAGAACTTGCTGTGGATCGTAACAGCATCTGAGAAGTACTGGACGGGTTATGATTTTTTTTAATAGAAGTAATTTACAAATCTGTTAAACTTTCTGGCACCAGTTGATTTAAAAGAAAAAATGTTTTCCTGTGGAGTACCCCTTTAAAATGATAGAAAAAATAAATAAAAAAATAAGTAATAATAATATCATATATATATATATATATATATATATATATATATATATATATATATATATCAGACATGACATATATAGATTTTTCCAGACTTTCTAGGCTGATGTTACTCTGGAGTTTCACCTTGTGGCTGTCATAGACATGGGGGGCGCGGTCACGGTATAATAGATAAAAGCCCACCAAACAAGTCAATAGCGGAACAATCAATGTTTTGACCCAGATAGTTATGTGCTTGGAGGGAAATGTGTCTGACACAACTCATGCAGCAATCTAGGACGTTCCGGAGGACAGGAGTAACTTGTCAGGAATTGCGCAGTGTTCTGCATTGGAAGGGTTGGCATTTATTAAGCAGATATAGGAAATGGGATTTTCAATAATACATTTAAATTGGGCTAAAATGTTGCCCTTGATCCCTGGCACCATTGTTTCCCAACCAGTTTGCCTTCAGCTGCAGCAAAACTACAACTCCCAGCATGCCTGGACAGCCGTTGGCTGTCCAGGCATGCTGGGAGTTGTAGTTTTGCAACAGCTGGGGAAACACTGGTTGGTAAACACTGCCTGGTGCATACGAGACTGTGTGGTGGTAGACACTTGGTAGGTGTTAGTACATCCTTTGGAACGCGTCACAATCTGACTTTATAAGATAAGGCGAATGGCTGCCATGACACTAGTCCACTACAACTAAATGCCAACAAGTTGCAACATCAGTGTAGCAAATATATAAAAGTAGTGAGACCCCTAGAGGCCAAACACATGTATGACATATTGCTACATTCGCGAGGACATGTCTTATAGAAACAGCACTTTAAAGGGCTGCTCCACTGGAATACATTTTTATTGAAATTAACTGGTGCCAGAAAGCAAAAGAGATTTGTAAATTACTTCTATTAAAAAAATCTTAATCCTTCCAGCACTTATCAGCTGCCGTATGATCCACAGGAAGTTCTTTTCCATTTGAGTTTTCTTTCTGCCTGACCACAGTGCTCCCTGCTGACACCTCTGTCCATTTTAGGAACTGTCCAGAGCAGGATAGGTTTTCTTTGGGGATTTGCTCCTACTCTGGACAGTTCCTAAAATGGACAGAGGTGTCAGCAGAGAGCACTGTGGTCAGGCAGAAAGTAAATTCAAAAAGAAAAGAACTTGCTGTGGATCGTAACAGCATCTGAGAAGTACTGGACGGGTTATGATTTTTTTTAATAGAAGTAATTTACAAATCTGTTAAACTTTCTGGCACCAGTTGATTTAAAAGAAAAAATGTTTTCCTGTGGAGTACCCCTTTAAAATGATAGAAAAAATAAATAAAAAAATAAGTAATAATAATATCATATATATATATATATATATATATATATATATATATATATATATATATATCAGACATGACATATATAGATTTTTCCAGACTTTCTAGGCTGATGTTACTCTGGAGTTTCACCTTGTGGCTGTCATAGACATGGGGGGCGCGGTCACGGTATAATAGATAAAAGCCCACCAAACAAGTCAATAGCGGAACAATCAATGTTTTGACCCAGATAGTTATGTGCTTGGAGGGAAATGTGTCTGACACAACTCATGCAGCAATCTAGGACGTTCCGGAGGACAGGAGTAACTTGTCAGGAATTGCGCAGTGTTCTGCATTGGAAGGGTTGGCATTTATTAAGCAGATATAGGAAATGGGATTTTCAATAATACATTTAAATTGGGCTAAAATGTTGCCCTTGATCCCTGGCACCATTGTTTCCCAACCAGTTTGCCTTCAGCTGCAGCAAAACTACAACTCCCAGCATGCCTGGACAGCCGTTGGCTGTCCAGGCATGCTGGGAGTTGTAGTTTTGCAACAGCTGGGGAAACACTGGTTGGTAAACACTGCCTGGTGCATACGAGACTGTGTGGTGGTAGACATTAAAGGGGTTATCCAGGAAAAGAAAAACAGAGCTAATTTCTTTCAAAAACAGCGCAACTTGGCTCCATTCATTTCAAAGGAACTGAGCTGCAGAACCACACCCATCCTGGAGACAGACTAGGAGCATTTATAAAAATAAATAAATTTGCTCAGTTTTTCTATTGTTAGATAACCCCTTTAAAGGGGTACTTTTTTCATATCAACTAACTAAAGTTAAACAGATTTGTAAATGACTTCTATTAAAAAATCTTAATCCTACCAGTACTTATCAGCTGCTGAAGTTGAGTTTTTCTGTCTGACAACAGTGCTCTCTGCTGACACCTCTGTCTGTCTCAGGAACTGTCCCGTTTCAGAAGAGGTTTGCTATGGGAATTTGCTGCTACTCTGTACAGTTCCTGAGACAGACAGAGGTGTCAGCAGAGAGCACTGTGGTCAGACAGAAAGGGACAACTCAACTTCAGCAGCTGATAAGTACTGATAGGATTACATTTTTAATAGAAGTCCTTTACAAATCTGTACTTTCTGGAGCCAGTTGCTATGAAAAAATAATTGTTTTTCACTGGAGTACCCCTTTAAATCTGTTTGGCTAGTAAGGGGTATGTACAGCAGGTGAAATAAGTGTTGAACGCGTCTCCATTTTTATAACTTAAAGGGGTATTCCAGGAAAAAACTCTTTATTTTTTATATTAACTGGCTCCGGAAAGTTAAAGAGATTTGTAAATTACGAAGAAAGCAGGTAAATGCCAGCGATGATGAAACTTCACCTTTATTGGAACCACGTAAAATCATCGGCATGGAGAGACAAACATTTAAAATTCCAGAAATCAGCGCCAAGCATACAGATTTGTAAATTACTTCTATCAAAAAATCTTAATCCTTTAAGTACTTATCAGCTGCTGAAGTGGAGTTGTTCATTTTAGTCTGACAACAATGCTCTCTGCTGACATCTCTGCTTGTCTCTGTAACTGTCCAGAGTAGCAGCAAATCCCCATAGCAAGCCTCTAATGCTTCGGACAGTTCCTGAGACAAGCAGAGATGTCAGCAGAGAGCACTGTTGTCAGACAGAAATAAACAACTCAACTTCAGCAGCTGATAACTACTGGAGGGATTAAGAGTTTTTAATAGAAGTAATTTACAAAACTGACACAGGGAAAATGCATTGAACACAAAAATGCATGGAAAGCCAAGACAAAAGCTGAAATGTATCAGTAATTCAAAAGCAGTCCAGCCCCTTGTCAGTGAGTGCAAATTAGTATCACCCAGTTCAGTCCCATCAGATAGCTACAAAAAGGTCTCATTGCCAAGGGGGTCACACAAATCACATCTCATGATGGGCAAAAGCAAAGAGCTGACTCCAGAACCTCACAACCTAATTGTTGTAAAACAATGGCGTTGGTTCCAGTGAGCAATGTTGGGGCCATAATATGGAAGTGGAAAGATAATCATTTCACCCCAAATTTGCCTCCACCAGGTTTTCCTCACAAGCTTTCTGACAGAGGAGCGAGAGGAATAACCAGAAGAGATGTCCAAGAGCCAAGGACACTTGTGGAGACCTACAAAAAGACCTGGAAATAAGGGGATAAGTGTCAGATTGCGGGGGTGGTTCTCAGCGGTCGGACCTGTCTCTGGCTCTCCAATAGAGCTACCTGGATGGGGGGAGATATCGGCTCCCGCTTCATGTAGTGGAAGACACACTCTATTTAGAAGAAGAGCTGGGGTCCCATACGGGAGATCGCAAGGGGAGGGAGGGGGGGCTCTGGGCCCCAACAGTTGGACCCCCCACGATCTGACACTTATCCCCAATCCTTAGGATAGGGGATAACTTTTTGCATCCCTGAGTACCTCTTTAAATGGAATGTGTCACCAGATGTGATTATTATTATGTTTTTTTTTTTTTTTAGGTTAAATCATTTTTTTCACATTTTTAAGTATTTTTGATTTTTTTTTTTTTAAATGTACTTGTCACAAAATATGAAAAAAGAAATAACTTGTCATATCTTCCACTGTTGACCAAGAGAGGGAGCTAACATGAGGAATCTGGTGAAAGCAAGCAACTTGCCTGGCTGCTGCAAATTAGACCTTGCCCGTCTACCTTCCTCCTCTGTCTATTTGCAAAAGGAGAGGGGGAGGGAGTTTTGTAGTTTTTTCAATTCCACTGTGACCATTTTGTTGGTGTCTGAAGAGTGGTAAAGAACAGACTAGATGTCTCTTGATAGGTCACTGCTCCTCAGGGACTTCAAGAAAATAGTGCTGGCTCCCCCTTAAGCAGTCCATGCTTTTCTATGTGACACTCTCAGTCTTTCTTATGCCCTGTGCCTGCCATAAAGCAACTGTGTAGGTGTTGTGAAGTGACACACCACAAAGAGGCTACAGTAATGGCAGCCCCCATTACACACTAATAAATAACATTAAAACTACATTATCCTAAAATGAAATATTTAAATGAAATGCTTTATCCTGATGGAATAATTTTATTTATTAAAAATAAATAAAATGGTGACACATTCCCTTTACGGGAGAAAAATGGTGACGTGTACAATACCTATTTCATCCAGTGTGTGTCGCAGGGCCCATCCCTTTCTTCAAACTAGCTACCTCTGGGGTATGAAGGGGGTACTCCAACATAAAAAAAATTAGCACCTACTCACAGGAGAGGGGATGTGTTTGATCAGGTGGGGTGGGTGTGTTGGGTCATCTGACCACTGGGACCAACCACAATCTCCAAAACAGGGCCCTGAATCTCCCCTCTGCATGGAGCACACACACTTCTTATCTAGAAAATATCTATAGGAGCACCGGAAATACCCGAGTTCAGAGCTTGTGTATCTCCGACGCTCCCATAAAGATGGCATGAAGCTCAAGCCAACCCACCACTCAATGCAATGGGGGGATTTGGGCCCCATTCTGGAGATCGTAAGGGCTCCTCATGATCAGACATTTGTCCCCTCTACTGTGGATAGGGGATCAGTTCTGAATTGCTGGAGTACTCCTTTAACCCCTTAAGGACAATGGACGTACTCCTACGCCCCCGTTTCCGAGTCCTTAAGGACCGAGGACGTAGGAGTACGTCCTGTCCTTTCCCGGCCCCCCGCCGCTAGCCGGAGGGGAGCCGGTGCCCGATGCCTGCTGAAATCGTTCAGCAGGCATCGCGGCATATCGCCCAGGGGGGTCATTATGCCCCCCCATGTCGGCGACGGCGATTCCGCGTCAATCGGGTCTCCAGTGACCCGGTGACCCGGAATTACCGGCTGATCGGGGCCGTCAGAGACGGCCCCGAACAGCCAGAGCCTGCAGGGGTGAGGTGGCACTGGTGCCACCTCACGATCGCCCTGATTCGTCGGCCGGATTACCGGCCGACCAATCAGGGCGCCTGCTGCGGGTGTCACTCCCGCACCCGCTCCGCCCCTCTTCCGGAGGACGTGAGCGGGTGCGGGAAGACGACCCCCGGTGCTGGGGACCCCGATCCCCGGAGGGGGATCGGGGCCTCAGGAGCGACGACGGCGGCGGCAGCGGGACTGACCTGTGCGGCGATTAAGCAGCAGCAGGAGGTGAGTGACAGCCTCCTGCTGTTGCTTAGCAACAGCTCCCAGCATGCAAAAAGGGCATGCTGGGAGCTATAGTTATGCAACAGCAGGAGGCAGACCACCACAACTCCCAGCATGCACTTATGGGCATGCTGGGACTTATGGTTTTGCAACAGCTGGAGGCACATTCTTTCTATGGATAAGTGTACCTTCAGCTGTTGTGTAACTACAACTTCCAGCTTGCACAAACAGCTTAAGTGCATGCTGGGAGTTGTAGTGGTGCATCTGCTGGTTGCATAACTACAACTCCCAGCATGCCCGTTGGCTGTCGGTCACTGCTGAGAGTTGTAGTTTTGCAACAGCTGAAGGCACACTGAGTTAAGTAGCAAACCAGTGTGTCTCCAGCTGTTGCATAACTACAATCCCCAGCATCCCCAGCCAAAGTAGTATGCCTCCCACTGTTGCATAACTACAACACCCAGCATGCCCTTCCGCTGTCCGTACATGCTGGGGGTTGTAGCTTTTGCAACAGCTGAAGGCACACTGGTTGCAAAACACTGAGTTTGTTGCCAAACTCGGTGTTTCACAACCTGTGTGTCTCCAGCTGTTGCAAAACTACAACTCCCAGCATGCACTGATAGACCGTACATGCTGGGAGTTGTAGTTTTGCAACAGCTGGATGTCCCCCCCCCCCCCCCCACAATGTGAATGTACAGGGTACACTCACATGGGCGGAGGATTACAGTAAGTATCCGGCTGCAAGTTTGAGCTGCAGCAAATTTTCTGCAGCAGCTCAAGCTGCCAGCGAGAAACTACTGTGAACCCCCCGCCCATGTGACTGTACCCTAAAAACACTACACTACACTAACACACAATAAAATAAAAAGTAAAAAAAACACTACATATACACATACCCCTACAATAAAAATGAAAAACGTCTGGTACGCCACCGTTTCCAAAACGGAGCCTCCAGCTGTTGCAAAACTACAACTCCCAGCATGCACTTATAGACCCTACATGCTGGGAGTTGTAGTTTTGCAACAGCTGGATGTCCCCCCCCCCCCCCAATGTGAACGTACAGGGTACACTCACATGGGCGGAGGATTACAGTAAGTATCCGGCTGCAAGTTTGAGCTGAGGCAAATTTTCTGCCGCTGCTCAAACTGCCAGCGAGAAACTACTGTGAACCCCCTGCCCGTGTGACTGTACCCTAAAAACACTACACTACACTAACACAAAATAAAATAAAAAGTAAAAAACACTACATATACACATACCCCTACACAGCCCCCTCCCCAATAAAAATGAAAAACGTCTGGTACGCCACTGTTTCCAAAACGGAGCCTCCAGCTGTTGCAAAACAACTACTCCCAGTATTACCAGACAGCCACTGACTGTCCAGGCATGCTGGGACTTTTACAACAGCTGGAGGCACCCTATTTGGGAATCACTGGCGTAGAATACCCCTATGTCCACCCCTATGCAAGTCCCTAATTCAGGCCTCAAATGCGCATGGCGCTCTCACTTTGGAGCCCTGTCGTATTTCAAGGCAACAGTTTAGGGTCACATATGGGGTATCGCCGTACTCGGGAGAAATTGTGTTACAAATTATGGGGGGTATTTTCTGCTATTACCCTTTTTAAAAATCTAAAATTTTTGGGAAACCAACATTTTAGGTAAAATTTTTATTATTTTTTTACATATGCAAAAGTTGTGAATCACCTGTGGGGTATTAAGGTTCACATTACCCCTTGTTACGTTCCCCGAGGGGTCTAGTTTCCAAAATGGTATGCCATGTGTTTTTTTTTTGCTGTCCTGGCACCATAGGGGCTTCCTAAATGCGGCATGCCCCCAGAGCAAAATTTGCTTTCAAAAAGCCAAATGTGACTCCTTCTCTTTTGAGACCTGTAGTGCGCCAGCAGAGCACTTCTCACCCCCATATGGGGTGTTTTCTGAATCGGGAGAAATTGGGCTTCAAATTTTGGGGGGTATTTTCTGCTATTACCCTTTTTTAAAATGTAAAAATTTTGGGAAACCAAGCATTTTAGGTAAAATCTTTTTTTTTTTTAACATATGCAAAAGTCGTGAAACACCTGTAGGGTATTAAGGTTCACTTTACCCCTTTTTACGTTCCCCGAGGGGTCTGGTTTCCAAAATGGTATGCCATGTGTTTTTTTTTTGAGGTTCTGGCACCATAGGGGCTTCCTAAATGCGGCATGCCCCCAGAGCAAAATTTGCTTTCAAAAAGCCAAATGTGACTCCTTCTCTTCTGAGACCTGTAGTGCGCCAGCAGAGCACTTTTCACCCCCATATGGGGTGTTTTCTGAATCGGGATGGGCTTCAAATTTTGGGGGGTATTTTCTACTATCATCCTTTTTAAAAATGTAAAATTTTTGGGAAACCAAGCATTTTAGGTTAAACATTTTTTTTTTTTTTTACATATGCAAAAGTCGTGAATCACCTGTGGGGTATTAAGGTTCACTTTACCCCTTGTTACGTTACCTGAGGGGTCTAGTTTCCAAAATGGTATGCCATGTGTTTTTTTTTTGCTGTCCTGGCACCATAGGGGCTTCCTAAAGGTGACATGCCCCCCAAAAACCATTTGACGCTCCATCCCTTCTGAGCCCTCTACTGCGCCCGCCGAACACTTTACATAGACATATGAGGTATGTGCTTACTCGTGAGAAATTGGGTTTCAAATACAAGTAAAAATTTTCTCCTTTTTACCCCTTGCAAAAATTCAAAAATTGGGTCTACAAGAACATGCGAGTGTAAAAAATGAAGATTGTGAATTTTCTCCTTCACTTTGAGGCTATTCCTGTGAAACACCTAAAGGGTTAATATACTTACTGAATGTCATTTTGAATACTTTGGGGGGTGTAGTTTTTATAATGGGGTCATTTATGGGGTATTTCTAATATGAAGACCCTTCAAATCCACTTCAAACCTGAACTGGTCCATGAAAAATAGCGAGTTTGAAAATTTTTTGAAAAATTTCCAAATTGCTGCTGAACTTTGAAGCCCTCTGGTGTCTTCCAAAAGTAAAAACTCATAAATTTTTGATGCAAACATAAAGTAGACATATTGTATATGTGAACCCAAAAATGTTTTATTTTGAATATCCATTTTCCTTACAAGAAGAGAGCTTCAAAGTTAGAAAAATGCTAAATTTTCATTTTTTTCATCAAATTATGGGATTTTTCACCAAGAAAGGATGCAAGTTACCATAAAATTTTACCACTAAGTTAAAGTAGAATATGTCACGAAAAAACAATCTCGGAATCAGAATGATTCCAGAGTTATTAATGTTTAAAGTGACAGTGGTCAGAATTGCAAAAAACGCTCTGGTCCTTAAGGTGTAAAATGGCCTGGTCCTTAAGGGGTTAAGCAGTACTCCGCCCCTAAAGGATAGGGAATAAGATGTCTGATTGCGGCGGTCCCGCAGCTGGGACCCCCACGATCTCTGTGCAGCACCCGACGTGGGCGGTGAGGGTCGTGATGTCACGGCCACACCCCCTCGCGACGTCACACCACGCCCCCTCAATGCAAGTCTATGGGAGGGGGCGTGGCGGATGCCACGCCCCCTCCCATAGACTTGCATTGAGGGGGCATGGTGTGACGCCACAAGGGGCGTGGTTGCGACGTCACGACCCCCGCCACCCACACCCAGTATTCGGAACAAAATGTTCCGGATGCTGGGGCAGTGGAGTACCCCTTTAATGTAACAATTGACAGCCGTGGGCAGGTGATAGTGTCGGGTGGACCCTTTTTTATCTTTGTGTCCAGGTCTCTGATAACAGTACCAGCTGTAGTGCTCGGTCGGCATCTCCTGGTGGAACGGATTAGATATAGTACGTCTTATAAAGCATCGAGTCTCACAAACCACTTAATGTAGTGTGAAGCATCAGCATCAATTCCTCTTAAGGCAAAGTCATTCACCGGAGCGGTTGTGAGAGGGGAAGAGCGGCTATTGTGCTCCATCAATTCTGCACTTACAGGTTAGAGATGGGGCGGATTAATGTCACTAAGGAGAGAATAACTGTGCAAAGGAATTTAATGTCAATGGTAAAAAAATAAAATTACCATATACAAAAGCCAACACCAACAGGAAATCAATTATACCCTGGAAACGCAAATAATCCAGCGGAATACTGATGCCTGCTGATAGGACAGAGGGGGCTCTAATACAAATGCCATCTCTGCCCCCTTATAGTTATGTTCCTGGGGACCCATGCATAAAGATGAAGGATCAGTCTGGGGATAATGACATGATGACATCATATGGACCTCCATATGTGCATGATGACATCACACAGTTCCTCCATATGGACATGATGATATCACACAGTTCCTTCATATAGACACGATGACATCACACAGTTCCTCTATATAGACATGATGACATCACACAGTTCCTCCATATGGACATGATGACATCACACAGTTCCTTCATATAGACACGATGACATCACACAGTTCCTCTATATGGACATGATGACATCACACAGTTCCTCCATATGGACATGATGACATCATATGGACCTCCATATGTACATGATGACATCATATGGACCTCCATATGTACATGATGACATCACACAGTTCCTTCATATAGACACAATGACATCACACAGTTCCTCCATATGGACATGATGACATTACACAGTTCCTCCATATGGACATGATGACATCACACAGTTCCTCCATATGTACATGATGACATCACACAGTTCCTTCATATAGACATGATGACATCACACAGTTCCTCCATATGGACATGATGACATCACACAGTTCCTCCATATGGACATGACATCACACAGTTCCTCCATATGTACATGATGACATCACACAGTTCTTCAATATGGACATGATGACATCACACAGTTCCTACATATGGACATGATGACATCACACAGTTCCTCCATATGGACATGATGACATCACACAGTTCCTTTATATGGACATGATGACATCACACAGTTCCTATATATGGACATGATGACATCACACAGTTCCTCCATATGGACATGATGACATCACATAGTTCTTTCATATGGACATGATGACTTCACACAGTTCCTCCATATGGACATGATGACATCGACATGATGACATCCCACAGTTCTTCAATATGGACATGATGACATCACACAGTTCCTACATATGGACATGATGACATCACACAGTTCCTCCGTATGGACATGATGACATCACACAGTTCCTTTATATGGACATGATGACATCACACAGTTCCTATATATGGACATGATGACATCACACAGTTCCTCCATATGGACAGGATGACATCACACAGTTCCTCTATATGGACAGGATGACATCACACAGTTCCTCTATATGGACAGGATGACATCACACAGTTCCTCCATATGGACATGATGACATCACACAGTTCCTCTATATGGACAGGATGACATCACACAGTTCCTCCATATGGACATGATGACATCACACAGTTCCTATATATGGACATGATGACATCACACAGTTCCTCTATATTGACATGATGACATCACACAGTACCTTCATATGGACATGATGACATCACACAGTTCCGCCATATGGACATGATGACATCACACAGTTCCGCCATATGGACATGATGACATCACACAGTTGCTGTAGATTTGTCGGATGCATGATGAGAATCTCCGGTTCCCCCACATCCCAGTGGTGATCTATTGGATGAGATCTGGTGGCTGTGGAGGAAATTGGAGTCATGTGACCTCATTGTTCTGTATGAGATGATGTCATGTGACCTCATTGTCCTGTATGAGATGATGTCATGTGACCTCATTGTCCTGTATGAGATGATGTCATGTGACCTCATTGTCCTGTATGAGATGATGTCATGTGACCTCATTGTCCTGTATGAGATGATGTCATGTGACATGGGGCATTATCCTGCTGGAAGTATCATCAGGAGATACAGGGGACACTGTGGTCATAAAGGGACATGGTCAGTAACAATACTCAGGTGGCCGTCGTGTTTATACCATGATCGATTGGTAATAAGGAGCTCAAACTGTGCCCAAAAAATGTCCCCCCCCACCATTACACCACCAGCCTGACCCACTGAAACAAGGCAGGAGGGATCTTTGCTTTCCTGTTGTTTACACCCAATTCTGATCCTGACATCTGAATCTCACAACTGGAATCAAGACCCAGCAGACCAGACAACGTTCTTCCATCTTCCATTGTCCATTTTTGGTGATCTGTGTGAATTGTCGCCTCAGTTTCCTGTTCTTAGCTGAGTGACAGCAGTTGCCCCCGAAAATGGTCTTCAGCTGCTGTAGCCCATCTGCTTCAAGATTGGACGTGTTGTGCATTCACAGATGGTATTCTGCAGACCTTGGTTGTAACCAGTGGTTATTCGAGTAACTGTTGCATTTCTGTCATCTCAAACCAGTCTGCCCATTCCCCTCTGAAATTAAAAATACATTTTTGCCCACACAACTGACGCTCACTGGATATTTTCTCATTTTCAGACCATCTTCTCTCATTTTCAGACCAAAATCCTCAGACCAGCCCGTCTGGCACCAACAACCATGTCCTGTTCATAGTCACTTAGATTCCCTTTCTTCCCCATTCTGACGCTCAGTTTGAACAGCAAGTTGTCTTGACCACGTCAACATGCCTAAATGCATTAATTTGATGCCATATAATTAGCTGATTACCTATTTGTGTTAATAAGCAATCGAACGGGTGTACCTAATAAAGTGGCCGGCTCGGGGGGGGGGGGTTTGACTACTTGAGTAGTTTCTCAATCCTCCCTCCCTATACATCCATCCTATCTGAATGAATTCCATCCTCTTCATTGTGTTTAGTAACGTACTATGTCAAAATCTGTCATTTCAGACTATTAAATACTTAAACAAATTTTTAAGTGCATCCTGTTAACATAGCTGCGCACGTTGATGTGTGACAGACATATTAAAGGTGCTAAAAATTGCAGGGACTGAAATGGAAGAATTATATTTCTATACTTTCTATGGACAAAAAAATTTACGGAGAGTCTCGGCACAGCCTTACTTGAACAGTAGGTGTTGGTGAAGACAGAAAAGAAAGGGTTAATGGGGTATTCCCTCATACGCAGGATAGAACAGTCTTTCCCAATCAGTATGCCTCCAGCTGTTGCAAAACTACAAATCCAAGCATGCCCGGACAGCCTTCGGCTGTCCGGGCATGCTGGGAATTGTAGTTTTGAAACAGCTGGAGGCACACTGGTTGGAAAATACTGGTTTAAAAGAAAACAAGCTGATCGGTGGGAGTGCAACCACTAGGACCACTGCCGATCCTGAGAATGTAGAAAAACTAATGATACAGTGCACATTGTCTATGTGTGACCAGTGCTTCATTTATTTTCTATGGGGCTTCCAGGTATTGCCAAGCACTTAAAGGGGTATTCCAGGCAAAATCTTATATATATATATATATATATATATATATATATATATATATATATATATATATGTATATATATATATATATATATATATATATATATATATATATGTATATATATATATATATATATATATATATATATATATATATCAACTGGCTCAGGAAAGTTAAACAGATTTGTAAATTACTTCTATTAAAAAATCTTAATCCTTCCAATAGTTATTAGCTTCTGAAGTTTTCTGTCTAACTGCTCAATGATGATGTCACGTCCCGGGAGCTGTGCATGATGGGAGAATATCCCCATAGGAACTGCACAGCTCCCGGGACATGAGTCATCATAGAGCAGTTAGACAGAAAACAACAACTCAACTTCAGAAGCTAATAACTATTGGAAGGATTAAGATTTTTTAATAGAAATAATTTACAAATCTGTTTAACTTTCCGGAGCCAGTTGATATATAAAAAAAAAGTTTTGGCCTGGAATACCCCTTTAACCCCTTAAGGACCAAGGACGTACCGGTACGTCCTTGGTCCTGCTCTTCTGATATAACGCGGGGTTACACAGTAACCCCGCGTCATATCATGGCGGGCCCGGCGTCATAGTGAAGCCGGGACCCGCCTCTAATAGCGTGCAGCGCCGATCGCGGCGCCGCGCGCTATTAACCCTTTAGCCGCACGCTCAAACCTGAGCCGCGCGGCTAAAAGTGAAACCGAAAGTTGCCGGCTAGCTCAGTCGGGCTGTTCGGGATAGCCGCGGCTAATCGCGGCATCCCGAACAGCTGACAGGACAGCGGGAGGGCCCCTTCCTGCCTCCTCGCTGTCCGATCGCCGAATGACTGCTCAGTGCCTGAGATCCAGGCATGAGCAGTCATCCGGCAGAATCGTTGATCACTGGTTTCTTATGAGAAACCAGTGATCAGCATAGAAGATCAGTGTGTGCAGTGTTATAGGTCCCTATGGGATAACAATGATCAGTGTGTGCAGTGTTATAGGTCCCTATGGGATAACAATGATCAGTGTGTGCAGTGTTATAGGTCCCTATGGGACCTATAACACTGCAAAAAAAAAGTGAAAAAAAAAAGTGAATAAAGATCATTTAACTCCTCCCCTATTAAAAGTTTGAATCACCCCCCTTTTCCAATAAAAAAAAAAACACAGTGTAAATAAAAATAAAAATAAACATATGTGGTATCACCGCGTGCGGAAATGTCCGAATTATAAAAATATATCATTAATTAAACCGCTCGGTCAATGGCGTGCACGCAAAAAAATTCCAAAGTCCAAAATAGTGCATTTTTGGTCACTTTTTATATCATTTAAAAATGAATAAAAAGTGATCAATAAGTCCTATCAATGCAAAAATGGTACCGTTAAAATCTTCAGATCACGGCGCAAAAAATGAGCCCTCATACCGCCCCATACACGGAAAAATAAAAAAGTTATAGGGGTCAGAAGATGACAATTTTAAACGTATTAATTTTCCTGCATGTAGTTATGATTTTTTCCAGAAGTCCGACAAAATCAAACCTATATAAGTAGGGTATCATTTTAATCGTATGGACCTACAGAGTACATATCAGGTGTCATTTTTACCGAAAAATGTACTACGTAGAAACGGAAGCCCCCAAAATTTACAAAACAGCGTTTTTTTTTCAATTTTGTCGCACAATGATTTTTTTCCCGCTTCACCATAGATTTTTGGGCAAAATGACTGACGTCATTACAAAGTAGAATTGGTGGCGCAAAAAATAAGCCATCATATGGATTTTTATGTGTAAATTTGAAAGAGTTATGATTTTTTAAAGGCAAGGAGCAAAAAACGAAAATGCAAAAACGGAAAAACCTCCGGTCCTTAAGGGGTTAACTCATCATGAGCCCCCTAGAGCCATTAAAGGGGTACTCTGCCCCTGAG